>NW_020798096.1:0-134552 GCF_002237265.1 Aspergillus thermomutatus | reverse complement strand
GGCTAAAGAAGGTACCACACGGGTAATTTCTTTACATACAAAGTAGAAGGGTCTCGCCCGACTGAGGTCAAGAAACCCCCCCCACCCAACCAGTGTGACCAGGCAAGTTGGCGGGGAGCGGAGATATTCAAGTCGCTATTATCCACTAGATAGATGTCCCTCTGGAGAGCTCGCTGCTCTAGGTCATAAGTTCTGGGTTTGGGTAATTTGGGTAAGCTTTACTTTTTCCCCCTTTTATCCTGTCGAGTATAACAGTAGCAAGCAATCCTCCTTCTCTTCCTCCGTCTTTCCCTTTCAGTTTCCTCAGTGTACCTTCTTCAGACCGCCGACGTTCTCAGCAAACATCCGGTTGAGGTCTCCTATATCAATAAAAGAAGAATAAGAGGAAGAAGAATACAGGGAGAATCTTGAGCACAGACAAAAGCGATACAAAATGAGTACATCAACAGCCACTGCCCAGGTGTGTCCGCTACTATGGTCTCCTCACCAACCATGAAAGCCAACAGGAGCATGGAGAAGAGCAAGGAGAAGGAGGAATAAGGTTAACATCTTCTCGAATCAGAATCTGTCCTTTGTCCTCGAAGGTATCCACCAGGTCAAATTTGAAGATCGACCTATTCCAGAACTAAAAGACCCTCACGATGTCCTGGTGAACGTCAAATTCACTGGTATCTGTGGCAGTGATGTACGTGTTTGCGCATTTCAGCCTAGCACCCTATATCCACCTGGTCTCGCTCGTTGGATCGTTGATCTGGCTGACTGTTTCGCATCCGTTGCAATCAGGTCCACTATTGGGAGCATGGTTCAATCGGCCAATTTGTTGTGAAGGAACCCATGGTCTTAGGGCATGAGTCCTCCGGAGTTATCAGCAAGGTCGGCTCAGCTGTCACAGGCTTGAAAGTGGGAGACCACGTTGCCATGGAGCCGGGTATTCCATGCCGTAGATGCGAACCTTGCAAGGCTGGGAAATACAACCTCTGTGAGAACATGGCCTTCGCAGCAACTCCACCATATGATGGCACCTTAGCCAAGTACTATGTACTTCCCGAGGACTTCTGCTACAAACTTCCCGACAGTATCTCCTTACAAGAGGGGGCTCTCATGGAGCCTCTAGGCGTCGCGGTTCACATCGTGAAACAAGCAAGCGTCAGCCCCGGCCACTCCGTGATCGTTTTCGGAGCCGGGCCCGTTGGACTATTGTGCTGTGCCGTCGCCAAAGCTTTCGGCGCGGCTAAGATCATCGCTGTGGACATACAAAAGGCGAGGCTGGACTTTGCCAAGAAATATGCGGCAACATCAACTTTCGAGCCCGCAAAAGTAAGCGCGGTGGCCAACGCGGACCGACTGAGAAAGGAGAACAACCTAGGAGTTGGTGCAGACGTGGTTATCGACGCCTCAGGGGCTGAACCGTCCGTTCACACCGGAATTCATGTTCTGCGCCCCGGTGGCACATACGTGCAAGGTGGGATGGGTCGGAGCGAAATAACCTTTCCAATCATGGCGGCTTGCACGAAAGAGTTGACTGTCAAAGGTAGCTTTCGGTATGGTAGTGGTGACTATAAGCTCGCGGTCGACCTGGTCGCGTCCGGTAAAGTCAATGTGAAGGACCTTATCACCGGTGTGGTCGAGTTCCATGATGCTGAACAGGCGTTTAAGGAAGTCAAGGCTGGGAAAGGCATCAAAACACTCATTGCTGGGATGCAAGGTTGAGATTTCCACCCTGATGATCATAAAAATGGCTTCGAAAATGTGTAATTCGAACCAGTGGTCTTACGCCATTCAGCCTCTACCCGTTTTGAGACCAGGGGATGAAAAAGACATGCTAGTCGTTCTGGTGTCTAATATTTGGAATGAAACAATAATAACTGAAATCTCACTTGTGTATATCTGAGCCCAACTCATGACAACCACGATTTTCTCTGGTCACGCGACGCACGATTGGCAGCATTTCAGCCGCTGGCAAGGACATGGAGCTGTCCGTGATTTCATGCATGACGAGGTATTCGCTGATTAGCCACAATGGCAAGTAAAGCCCTACCAGAGGAGCGATAAGAGGCACTAGGGTATCGCGCAGCGCAAAAAGAAAAAAAAAGGAAAGGAAAAGAAAGGCGAAGTTACCGAGTCCCATTGTCCATGAAGACAATCGAGCAGAAATGGAACCTAACTTCGAGGCAAAGAGGGCGATACAAGGTATTTAGGGCAGGTGCGTACGGAATAAGCGATTAGACAGAATGAAATAAGGCAAATGCACACTTCCATTATGTCGTAGATGGGGGTAAATGAATTCCGCTGCGCAGACCTTCCAGGGGAGAAGGGTTAAGATAAGAGCAACGAGTGACTCTGAGGCAAGCGAAGGAAGGGCACGTGCCAGAGGTTTGAACGCTTGGAAGGGTCAACAACATCCTGTACCCTTCTTTTGGTGCGAGCCGCTGAGTCGAAAGACCTCTTCCCATTCTCCTATGTTGCTTCTCCAGTTGTTCACTCCCCCACTGCCACCTCGCCTTTTTGGATTCCTGCGATGCAGTTGCACGGAATTGTCATCGACTGTCATTTGACTTCGAATACTCGACCCATCGCTGGTGCCCTGGCCATATAGTCCGCCGTCGCCGTATTGAATGCCACTTTGAGGATCATCGGGGTCGATCTCCCCTAGCTCAATCTTGGTAAGGATAATTCGGGCCAACCGGTTGAACAATTCTTCCACGCCTTCTCCGGTAAGAGCCGATACTTCGACAGCAACAGGAATATTCGCCTTGGCAGCCCAGTGTGCTGACTCTTCGGCGCTCACTTGACGACCTTCAAAGGCATATGTCGCCGTGAGTCTTGTTCCAGTACCCAAATGGCTTGTAGATCGAACAGAACCAGGGACCGAGTCGATTGGGAATGATGACTGCTTGCTGGAAGTGCTGGAAGGAGTGGGAGGGGGTCTCATGCTGTCATCCGGGAAATCGCCATGGGTTACGGAGTCGGATGCGAGATCCGCCTTATTCCCGGCTAGTAGAACAGTGAGATTGGGCGATGCAAGAGCACGTGCATCCATTAAAAAGGTAGGAAGCGCTGCGAATGAAGCCTGAGAAGATATATCGTAGATGAGAATGGCGCCTGCAGCTCCGCGATAGTACGATCTTGATACGGAACGAAATCTCTCTGTGCCTGCGGTGTCCCAAAGCTGCAATTTAATCCTTGTTTTTCGGGGACCGGATCCAAGCCTTATGATCTTCGAGGAGAATTCGACCCCGATCGTTTGCGACGACAACACTCTCCCTACAGGCGCATCGTGTATTAGCGAGCCGGCTATCCAGCTCAGGGGGAGCGAGGGATAGGATCAGGCTCAGTCAGGGATCGGAGCCGTACATTCGTCCTTCACAAATCGATGTAATACACATGACCTGCGGTGAGCCGTATTATGTGAGCAACAGTAGCAAGAGAGACTTGGGAGGTTATCAACAGCAACACTTACTTTCCGGCACCGCTTGGCCCAAGCAGGATCACTTTGGCCAGATAGTCATACATACTCTCCAGCTCCTTCAACAGCGTTAGTTAATACGTCCGCATTGAGCACTAACGGTCTGGAGTTCCCTGAGTACCTGGTTTCCATCGGGCACAGAAGGTGACGAAGAAGCATTCGACAGACCCCTTTGTCGCGCCATGGGTTCAAGTATGAGAAGATGAAGAGCGCGTTGGAGAGCGCCAAAAGGAGAAAGAGCGCAGATGCTCTTAGGCTTGATTTTTCTTGTGTTTTTAATTCTTGGTTAAGGAGCGTTTTAAGGTCGATGTTGTGAACTGAGTTCCGGGGGCACCGGACTACATGTTAGATCATAGGTAGCAGGCCGCTAAGTTCGACTGAATCGCCATTTGTCCGTTTTACGCACTCGCCTTCATCTGTATGGCAACTAACCTCATTGTATACAGTCAGAAATCATCATTCTCATGTGTGGCAGAAGCTTCCATGCTTTGTAGATAAGATCAATTCTCTCTGAATATCGCTCGCTTCTGCCTTGTCTATTCTGTAACCTCTGCCAACAGGCTTAGTGGTATGAAAAAGGTCGCAAACGGGAATCACCAAGAAAGGGATCATCAAAAGCATACAGAAACGCTCTAGCCTTACGCCAAAAGACGTTGAATGATCTCTGATAGTCAGTTATCGAGTTGCAATTGTTTCGCGTTGACATTTGACAAGCTCCCCAAAACAGCGATGACACAGGCCCAGGGCCGAGGTCATACCTCAAGCCGACATGTGGGATGCTTCGCATTGGCAATGGAGCTTTTGCGATGGGATATGGAGGCTACGTCACATGTCAGATAGGATGAGAGATTATTCTGTGGACTCCGATTCTCGCCTTGTCATTGATGATCCATGGCCATTCTCACCCTCCAATGCGGCATACTTGAGAATAGCGAGATCCTAAGGTCTGAAGAAGTTTACCAGATCAATGGGAAATCATATTTCACGATGCAGGATAGAGTTTGTTGATTATTGGTCTGGTTTCAACTGGTTGTCAATCAAGAAACAGGTGATGCCAAACAAGTTAACCAACATCTAGTTGGAATGAGTCAGTGGGAAGTAAAGTGACAGGGAAGAATGATGGAGAAGTGAGGTAGAAACAAATAATGACTCAGAACTGCCTCTCATGCTTGTAGACTGTGGTAGTCCATCCTTCACAACAAAGCCTGCTCATGGGATGATCGCACCAACAGCATCGCAAGGGGGTGTCAGCAAATTGAGACCTTGTTTGCGATCCCAATGTGGCTTTCTCGTTGACAGATCGCTTGTTCAATAATGCAGACTTAATCTGGGTACCGCGAGTCAATTTCCGGCTCATCTTTCGATCGGCGAAAGATGAACTGCGATCAAGAAGACTCGAGCCATTTTTGGCAGGGACTGGTCTAGCGACCTTCGAATAACTCTCTGGCGGCATATCATGCCAGTATTTACATGAACAACAGATCACGAAAGTCTTCGCCATTGACTGATTTCTTTGGCAAGTTCCTGTCTCTGTGGTTGACCTGTCACCTTTAGAGTCTCCCACCTTGGACACCACGGCATTTGAGAATTTACTCGCACGGGTGGAACCATTCGACTCGACGATAGTATGCACGGAACAAGCCCCAGGTGCTGCTGCAGACTTACCATCCAAGCAGTCATCATTACCTCGGGTTACAGATCCTATCGATCCAGTTTCATCAGCAGTATTGTAGTCCTCAGAACAAGGCTCTGGAGACGAGCTTCGTGAAGATGCGCTGCCTGGTGTTGCAGATTGCTGGGCATCGAGTCTTCTACGTGATTTGCGCTCTGGCAGGTGAGGTGTATCCCGGTTGACCCTCGCTGTGCGAGGATCATGCACAGCTGGAGCTTCTTCTTGGCGAATATGTTTCAGGCTCTGATGATTGATATCCTTGTCGTTTGTTGAAGCATGAAATCGTGGCTTCACAGACAGTTGTGGGGGGTTTGAGACTGGTGCTGAGCTTTGATTCAAATGACGAGTTCGTGAATGCTGCGAAGAAACGCAATCGAGGGATTCGTGTTCTTTCAAGAGACATGTGTCTGCAAAATTGTTCGATTTGAACGTACGTTCAGAGGCAGCATCTAGTGCCCTACCTTCCTTCTC
This sequence comes from Aspergillus thermomutatus, assembly GCF_002237265.1. Lineage (NCBI taxonomy): Eukaryota > Fungi > Ascomycota > Eurotiomycetes > Eurotiales > Aspergillaceae > Aspergillus > Aspergillus thermomutatus. Next base: position 128,943 of record NW_020798096.1, on the reverse strand, counting down.
TGTCTCCGATTGGCGATTGGTTGAAGTCTGTAAGTGTTGCAAAGATCCTACAGCAAGAGACGTTGCAACCAATGGGGAGGATGGAGTCCGTCTTGCGCCGTTAGATCCCACGGAATTGCGTGATCGCGAAGCACTAGCGTTTCCAGCAAGTGACCGAGAACTCCTGCCGCTTGTCGAGGCACCTGCAAGGGAAGATGATTTGAAAGTTCTCCTGGGAACGGTGTTGACTGAGACCTTCCCTGGTAAGCTGCTTGAGTTATCAACTGCACTAGGAGTCGGCTGGGAAACTGTGCGGATATTTGATGCCTCAGGAGTTTGCGAATCATGAAGCTTAACATTCTGTGTTATTTCCCTCTGGACGAGCGATGGGTGCTGAACCGTGCCTGGAGACCGGGCCTGGAGCTGATCGCTATCTCGAGCCCTTCTTGCGAGGTTCAGACTCGCTGCGAACGATATCCGGTCCAAATCAGACGATATGCGTAAGCTACGCGACTTTGACGATTTGCCATAATCGTTGATTTGCTGCTTCGCATGGTCTAAGGCTGGCTCAGTCTTCTGTAAGGAGCATTCTTCGTTCCTCTCTGATCTCTCCGCTTCGTTCGTTGCACTTGCGGTTGCTGGTGATGATGGCGACTGCGCTGGTGGCGTTTGGTCTTGAAGCAGAGCATTGCTCCCAGCAATTAACCCTTTTGATATTACTGCACTAAATCGCTCCGGTAAACTTGTGGGTAAAGAGGGTCTAGCGACCCGTAGAGTTGAAACATCGTCCGCCGGTATTTTCGTTGGAACAGGTGCGCTATCTGTTGATTCTTCGCCATTCCTGCCATTTACAGAGCTTGATCGTGATATTGACGTACGCCTGGAACTTGAGAACAAAGCAGAGAAACGCCTCGAAGATGGCCGGGATTCATCAGCACTTACACTAGAGCCTCTGCTAGAGCTGCCCAGGGGCTGCTTCTTGGTCAGGCGACGAGACTCCCTTTTCAGTGAATTATGGTTTCCTGCCAATTGTATCTGTTCGAGCTTCAAGAGTCGTTTCTCAAGCTCTGTCCTTTCCGCTTCCAGGCGTCGTGTGACTCGTTTCTCTTTTTTTTGTGAGACGATGTTGGTCCCATTTAGAGCAGTATGGCTTTCGATAGATCGAACGGCATTTTCGGGCGAGCCCGAGAAGGCTTGTACCTTTTCTACCGCATTCTCTAATCCCGTCGAAGATCTCTCGCGGTTAGGTCGAAGTAGTGGTTCTCTAGACACGACACCACATGCTTGGGCAGAATTCAAGTCGCCTAGATCAGGGCTCCCCTTCGAAGGGTGGTGAGAAGACCGATTGTCGTCCAGGCCATTGTGGAATAATTGTGTGTCGGTCCCTTCTTTCTTATCCTGCCAATGCTGATCAGGCGCAGCTCTTGCACTAGCGTTTGAAAAAACATGCCAGGATTCACGCTGCTTTTGCTTCAAGATGTCAATAGTGAGGCTTTCAAATGTCTTGACTGATCTAAGTCGACTAAATGCATACACACCAAAGCTCGCACCACAGAACATGCAAGGTTAAGAAGAAATAGGCAAAGAACTGGTGAACTCACAGTTTCTTGCCTGTCAACATTGAAGATCCGGTGAAGTTGCTGAGTTATTGAAGGCCGGCGGCGTCTCTTCTTCTGGGTGTTTTGTTCCATTCTCACTGATGCTTTTCTTACCAACAACGGGACTAACAATGCGGGGTTTTGTCACGTATGGCGAGTCGTAGATCAAAATCTGATGGGAGAGAAGACTTTGAACGTAACATCAGTGAAAACCTGAACTGGCAGACGATGTGCCCCAGTTTGAAAGGACTCATCTGGTTTGAAATATCTCGAGATGGCGAAGAGGCCAGACAACACCTCTGGGTTGAGAGTTTAGATCTCACCATTTTTTAGAGTAGTAGAAACTGCTACCCATCCTGACTGGATCAGTCTCAAATTTGCCCGATGCTGCAGCCGCATGTGACGCACATTGATTTGATTGGAGAGAAAAAAAAAAGAAAAGAGAACAAATCTAAGCTACCTCACACAGTCTTAGAGATAGGTTCTCTAGCCTTCTTGTACCTTAGGAGACTTTTTTTTATTTGTTTAGGCATGGAGCTGACCCTCTCGAAGACCATAGTATCCTTAAGTAGATATCTTCGAGCCACGACGACATATAAGAAGACGATGAGGAGCAAGGGAAGGAAAAATGGTATTTCTGTTGAGGATACCCTGCTTGCGATGATGGATTCAGCTATGGCTTAATGTTAATGATAGTATTAGCTGTCTCACAAGCGAGCTATATTATTGATGTTCATTCCCAACCAAGGTATGAAGTGGAGACTTGGGGGGATCCAAAGTCATGGCTCATGAGCGTATAGATATGATCGATCCCTTTGCGCCTTATTAGTGCTGTTCCATGGATAGGTGGTCCACTCTAACTGCGATACCTAGGGATGATCTGGTAACAAACTTCCTTGATGACATAGTGTGAGCAAGCAAGAAGGCATGGAGGCAGAGTACTCATAGTATCCAGGTTCAGCCCTCTCATCGATGTCGTCTGCTTCTTCTCATTGAATCATTGTATACGAGCATCTGGACTGTACCAAGCATAGCCACGCTTGGCAGCAGCCAGCAAGCCAAACGGCTACAGAAAACTCACCAACCCAGTCGCTGTCTATCATCAGCGTGTGATCCTTCTCTTATTTATACTAGAGAACAACGATTATTGTGCGCCCGCACAAAAAGATCTTACTGGCAAGGATATTATTTTGCGAACGACATCCCTTCGGTGATCTGTCCAGTATGACCGATCGCCCCAACTTCCAGGTATCACCTCCGAGCTATCATGCTTCCCAAGCAGCATGGCATCCTGAGCAAAGGGATATCGGACGAGCAGAGCCTGCTCCTCCTCCATACCACAACTGGCAGGAACTGGTGCCTGACACAGCAACGTTCCCTCCGCCGCCGGTGACAGGCTATTTCTGTTCAAATGCTGGCAATGCATCCCGTGATGATGCAGAGCGTGCTCATGAATTCTGCGATATGGTGCCTTTACATCTGCCGGCGAAGCCTTCGGCTGCGGTCTACGACAGTGTACAGAGATATGACCTCCGCCCTGTGCAGCCAACTGAGTTTCATGGTAGCCTTACGGTCACATACCCAGGTCGATGGAAGGGTTCTACAAAGAACGGGAACGGTGACTGCATAATCACGACAAGCCTGCCCCTTTATTTTCCAGTTCAGGATTCCCCTTATGTCACCGAAAGGAGCAAGACTATGTATTTCGAGGTCAAATTGCTTGGCCTTCGTGCCGGGCCTGGGACTGGGACCGCTGATTCGAGCGGGTTTTCAATTGGATTTGTCGCGCAGCCTTATCCCTCTTGGCGGTCTCCCGGTTGGGAAAGGGGTAGCCTTGCGGTATTTTCTGATGACGGTTGCCGCTTTGTGAATGATTCGTGGGGCGGGAAGCAATTCACAGACGCCTTTAATGTGAACGATACTGTTGGTCTGGGGATGGTCCTTCGTCTACCAGAACATCTAAATGGAGCTTCAGGAACCGGGTGTAAGAGACTCCAAGTGGATGTCTTCTTTACTAGAAATGGGCAGAGAGAAGGAGGCTGGGACCTTCATGAAGAAGTCGACCAGGAGGCCGGAGGCGTTGAGGGATTGGAAGGAGACTATGACTTATATGGTGCCATAGGGCTCTTTGGCGGAGTCGACTTCGATGTCTGTTTTGATCCCGCAGGCTGGTTATGGAAGCCTAGTGATAGGCCATGATATGTTCCCTTACCCTGGTAACTCGCTACCAGCGTATTTGCTGAGAATGATAGCTGATGACCTATGTATTACCCTTGGAGATGTGCTTCAACTATTTGATCGACATAATGAGATGTTCTTCCCGTCAATGTATGCCAAGTGACTGCAAAGCCCAAGAAGCTTGCCAGACAAGACAGCCTCGGCTACGTATTCTATGTCTTCTGCATTGATCGCCCAAGGGGCGCAGACAGAAGCATGGACGAGTCTCTTCAGCAAAGACTCCTCAGCTGCTCTTTGAAGTACTGAGTAACCTAATGTCAAGCGACGTAATGATGTAGAAGGGTTAGAGTTTCAGAATCGAAACCGTAAGGGCTCAATGCGGAGTATTTGCCGAGGACAAGAACTTCTAGAAGACTTCATGCAACATCAGCCAGGATGCACCCTGTTGCATAGACAGACGCATTAGTGCTTCGGGGGGAAGCATGAGCTGCATTTCCGCTACTGCCTGATAGACCGATGCTGGTTGGGCCTGAGCAACAATAGACAAACCGGCTGATACCTTACCTGCCGGCAGAGGCAGCAAAATGCTGATGTCATGGTCTATTTTTGTGGATGAGCTGCTCATAGCGGGGGACTCATCTGATTGACTTAGTGAACTTCACACATGATACAGATACAGTCTGAGCCTGGAACATCACAGAACCTTCCATACCTGACATCAAGTCTTGATAACAGTTTTTGGAAAGCATGTCATAAACATCATCCGACGTCTTGCTCCTAGGTATGATTGGTGATTATTTGCCGGTTTGACCTAGTGAGCGTTGAATTGACATACTGCTAAAGCCTCATGCATTTAACCTTCCTATGTTTTCTTTCCTGGCTTTCGAACTCCCTGGGCCCTCTTCAATAAAGAAGGGAGGAAAACTGAAGAGGGCCCAGTCCAACACTATTGGATTAAGTTGATGCTGCTGGCCAACCATTAGAGCATTTGAAACTAGTATCTTGAGGGGACAAGTCTACAGGGTACAACAAGGAGGATCGCCAGCGTAGAGTTGGGCGTATCCTTTTCCTGTAAGACTCTGATGTAGCTACTTACTAATTTATGCTTCAAAGAACGAGCAACCTCCAGGAGTACGGAGTAGTAGTAGCCAGGTTCACATGAAATGCCTGTGGGGCTGTCGCTCCAGAGTCTGGAGCTCGGATGTTTTCCGCTCCCCTCGGCTCGAAGTTCAGCGTAAAGATATGTCTCTGATACTTTCCAAAGGCAGTCACGTACTTCGAGCTAGGACAAAGACCGCGGAAAGTGGAAATTGCCAGTGGGACTATCAAGTCAGCAAGCTAAGTTAATGGTGGAGTCAGGCCAGTCAGCTAGTTTAGTCGGTCCGGAGTAGACTATGGAGTACTCCGTACACAGGACCATAAGCAACTAGTAGATAGTACTAGTAAACATCTCGTTGTGTGCGTAATATAGGAAACCAAGTAAATTCAAATTATCTATACGGTGGAAATATTAGCACTTCTAAGATGGACAAATTAGCCAGCTATATGAAGCGAGGCAAAGTGAATAAAATCTGTTTAGTATGAGTGTACTGTGTACTCCATAGATACACCATAGTCCATAACCATAATCACTCCACATTATAGTGGACTGGCCGCTCATATATTCAGTCAATCCCCTGATCAAAAACAGGAGGGTCAGTGATATTCTTGGAGATATACCAGGATGTTGTTCTCATGATTGACATTCTGCTCTTGATATCCATTTATTGATTTGAGAGAGCAACCCATTCTCCATGATCTGACCGAAGAATCTTTTGTGTATGGATTGTAAAGCGAGGACCTGTGAATTCCCTCTTGTGGTTAGTTTTGCCGTTTTGGGTATGGTCTCCCGATACGCCGTCTTGTAAACACCGCCCGCATCGGGACCTCCAGTATATAAGAACCGTCCCCTCGCTGTTCTAACCATCTCTCCCACAACTTCTTCTTTCCCCCCGAATCCCCCCAAATATTTTACACCCTTCCGCTCGCTGCCGTCGTTTCATCTGCCCCTATGGCTACTACCCAACCCCCCTTTTTTTTCCCATCGGAAATCGCGGCTGCGCCTCCCCCCTCTCTTCTTTGTCTCCACTTCTCAGCCGTCAGCCATGACCTGTTGTTGAGCTAGCTAAGCTGATAATGTCTCCCCTTTGTTTACTTTGGTGAAACTATCCAGGTCGCAGGGGGAAAAAAAGTAAGGTGCGTTGCCTGGTTATCCTCGACTTGTGGCAAAACCCGTTAACTTGTGAGCTGTAGTTCCACGGACGGTCCTCTACATCGTTCACTTGCTCGACTCTCCCTTCCAAAGGAGCGAGACGCAGATACTGCAACTTTCAACAACTCCGAGGTTGACTACGCCTTACCGTCGCCCCCACTTTCCTAGTCTTTCCCGCGGTCACCGGTTCCAGCGTCGCATTTGCGCTAATCGTGTGCACACTGCCACGTATGCGCTTGAGTTGCACAGATGACGATGAGATTACGCCCTCGGTGAAACAAATCCAATGGCGTAAATGCCTCACCAGCAATGCTGTCAATCTCGTCCTCGGTGAAACAAGTCCAATGATGTAAATGCCTCACCAGCAAACTGTTGACAATCTTTCGCGACCGATCGGCGTTTCGTCGAGCTTCCGGCCTTCTGCGCCCTGCGACAGGAGCTTGCGGAAAGAAACATCGCTAAGAACACCATTCGCAGTTAAATCGAACAGTCGCTGAGGTTTCATGACGAGTGCGCTGAATCTGCAATTATTTCAGCAATTGCTAATTGTGGGTAATGTTGGGTAAATCCGTTCGGGTTGACCGAAACCGTGGCTGGGATGACTGTTCGCAATTGAATATCGAACAGGGAGGCATGCAACAACAATGTCAATGCGCTACATGGCGTGGTTGGACCGCAGGATCTGCAATTCCACGGTTAAGGCGGTTTGTACTGCAGGAAAACGGCAAATCCATGCTACTATGTTCTGTTGTCGAAGGGCGAAAAGTTATCCAAGCACATTGACGTCTGCCTAGCTGGCTGGTTATAAATACCCTGAGCTATCTCATTGTTGAGCAGCCATGCACATAGCAAAGATTATTTCTTGAATCCCATCTTTCTGCGTTCAATTCACTTCCCAAACTTTCGCCTCATTCAGTATGAATCGTCAGATTTCTTACAACGGACCCCTAGTGACATCTTCGTTTCCTGCCCGAGAGTCACATATTTGCACTGTCCCCTTTCCTCGGACTTTCCCACCTTGCAATTCCATATCTTCACTTCCATCTGGCCCCTTGAATCATCCCCTGCCCCCAAAACCTCCCACTGCCAAGTACTTTTTCCATGCATACACTCCACCTGACCGTGATCTTGTAACCACGCCCGACAGCACCGCATCTCAACGCAACGATCGCGGCGAATGCGTTCCCGTCAACAACGAGCCCGAGTTTCCTTCAAACTATCAAATTGGGGTGCTGGGCAGTCCCATGGCAGAGAACATTATCTCACTGCCAAGCGAAGGTACGTACGAATCTGCCACGTCTTATCGTCAAGGGGCCTTGCTCAACAGTAGTGACCCTTTTAGGTACGATCCAAGAACTTGGAAGTGACGGCGAAATGACGAGCAGCTTCAGCGGTGATATTGCCGATCCGCCCCGCCCAGATGCCTTCTTGCTTGCGCAGAATCACGATCCATGCGGGCGTAAGTTGTCAGTGTCGCCGCAGTGCGCCGACGTTGGGATATGTCATGCCGACGCCAACCCAGCGTCTGAAGCTCCTGAGGCACCCCCTCGCACCTGCGAATGTTCTGGCGGTGATAGCATAAGCGACAATGATGGTAACGGTCTCCTGAGGCGTTGTATGCTTTATGAAGGCGAGGAAGGCTTGCTGGATATACCCCGATCGAAGGCCCAGCCCTCATTTGGGCAGGTGGCCGAAACATCCCCTCGACAGCCCAGCAGTCAAGTGGCTGAGCATGCTACCTTGAGTAGCATGTGCATCGAGGTCGAGAGCGCCCGATCAAAACCCACCAACCGAAAGAGGCCAGCAGTCGCTGCTTTGGAGACGGATGGGAAAGCAAGTGGTCCTCGAACAAGGGCGAGGGCAAGAGCTGAAGCATCTGAAGCATCCAGTTCATTGCCCACTCCCCGTAGTGCTCGACCTTATTCAGCGGCTGAAGATGGGGCCCTACAGAAATTGGTGGCTAGCGGGCTCGCTTGGGACGAAATCGAGAAGGAATTCTGTCTGCGCTTTGCTAAGAGGACTTTGCGGTCACTGCAGATGCGTTGGTCGAGAACGCAGAAGCTTACAGCTCCGTGGACTAGATGCTCGAAGCGCAAGAAGTCTTCCCGGCCGTAAAACTCGCAGTTTGAATTTTCTATACCAGAACGATCTCTCGGCTAGGATACAGCTCATACATCGTGGCAGGTTCAATGAAGCCTGAGGTCCTCGCTCGAACCAAGATGCTGCATCTCACAAATTCCTGTGTCTTGAACACCAAACTCCTGTCTCTATGACCAGCTGCCCCTTCGTTCCCCGACTGCTTGTATTTCAGGCAAAATGTTTTCACTACCACAACTTCTCGCTCCTGGGCCTATCAGGGGTCGTCCATTCGTAAGCCATGGACGTTTTTGGCCATCTCCGGGTAACATCTCGTAGCACATATGCGAATCCGATCATATCTAGACCTCAGGACATCTTGGCAATGGAGCCTCTCTGTCGGCGAAGAGTCAGAGTCTTCGACTTCTGAATCAAACAATCATCGTCAGCACGACGGGGCTGGAAGCTGTGGCCAGCGCGCCCCAGACCATCGGAGACAGCTTGTCCGAAACCACCAGCCGCTTTACAGCGTCGGACAGACTTCCTAGCATCTACATACCAAAGTATCCTCGGTCGCTTACCTTCAATCTTCCTCAGAACTAGTTCTAGCTACTATAACCATTTGAATTTTATCCAAACCCAGGATCTCCTTTGGTATAAGCCTACCTAAGGCTATCCAAGAAGGCTAATCAACATAGCACAGGGAGAGCCAAAAGAATAATTTCCTACCAAGCATCCCTATTCCATAGGCCAAATCCTTGGGCAGTAACGGTGTAGGCACCCAAAATCACTACATGCACACGTGGCTGGGTTATTCTGCGATCTCGTGACAAATTGATATGATTTTACCGTACTATTTGAGGACTGAGACCGCATACTGGGATCCATATATAAACATTGGATTTGCCATTCTTCGTAGTATGAAGAAAATGGTTAAGGTTGTTCTGCTTACCAACAGCTTGTCTCATGCATTAGCCACATGTGGCTTGGTATTTGCCCCTCAGCCAGTTGATAACACGACCCCACTAATTCTCCGAAGACACCCTTCATTTTTCACATCAACTCATCCGCGGGTCAAAGATGCAAGATGACAATGGATATCTCGTCATCTCTGGAGATGAGCCATCTGACGATTTACTTAATGCTGTTGAAGCCGAGATTTCGTCATATCCTAGGAAATGTGGAGAGAAAGGACAGCAACTTATGCGTTTTGGCGTAAAGGTTCGTCAGTGTGTCTGAATGCCAGTACTTTACTGACAGCCACAGCTTCCGGAGGAGGCATGGTTTCAGGAATATCTCGGATGTTCGTATCACGATGCCAGGAAACACGGAGGAACCAGGATTATGTCTTTCAACAACAATCGAGTTGGGCGCTTCGTCCCCGGTCCACCTGGGACTGTGCTGATATACAGGGCAGCCACTCGACATGGCCTTAGCCCTAGTGGAGGATTTTTCAAAATCGTACCAGGATCGCATCGAATGACCGCCGCGGAGATAAAACGAGCCAGATCCATATCAATCACCCTTACACCCAGAGATGTCTTGTTTATGGCAGCCAATACGACTGTCGAATACGTTGCGTCTGGAGAAAACGTGGCTCTTTGCGAGGCTGTGTCAGCCTCACTTAAGTCTGAACATGATGACGGCAGATTTGATTCTTGAAATAGCGTCGTATATCGAGATACACATTTTGATTATGGATATGTATCGAAGACAATGTCAACAACTATAGAAAAAGTTCGTATCTAAGTTGGAGAAGGGACTTGACCACGTATCATGCCACCCAGTATCAGAATTCGGAAAACCCCACCACATGTCAGAGTTAGGGAATGGCTGCCCATTCGTAACATCTTGCTCAAGTATATCCCGCGACTGAAGCAATGAAGTGGCGGCTCTAGTGTCCAGTAGTTTCTGCCCAGCTCCTTGGGAAAGCAGCTCTTGACGAAGGCTTGGCACAAAATCTGAAGTCATAGACGCTGTATGCAGAGATGCATGCGTCGTTTCATTGAGTGTTCCGTTTCGAGTTAACCTTTGATTCGACCAGCCCATATTATTCCGGTCGGCTTGATTTTCGTCACGATTGGATGTTGAACCGGTCCTTGTTTCCGAGCCTGGCATCGGGCGGCATGGATTCCTAGAGTCTGAGCCTAGTCGCACACGTTTTCGCGGAGGTTCATCAACTTCAGGCGACACAGAAGAGGATATGTCCGCTGACATTATTAGATGAGTTGTAGAGGTCAAGTGAGCCGGGTATCTTACCATCATAAGCAATTTGAAACTCGCTGAACCATTTTGATAAGGACACCAAGACATCTGGGATCTGGAAGGACTCGAGACTATTCGGCCCTGTGGATAATTGTATACGAGGGATTTCAGCTTCGGGCTCGGGAGGGAGTATAAGGTCAATAAACTGAGGGAAGTCTTCGAAACGTAGGTGAATGAAAGCATTTGCATTCAAGGCAGTAAATGCAGATATCGCGCTTGGTAGATTGGATCTTCCAGATTCCTGCAGTCGCCTCCCAAAGAGCTCCTCAAGCACCAGTTGCTTCACACCGACGTTTATACCCCGCAGAATGGTCTCTTTCTCTCGTCAGATTCAAGTTCGATGCTTGTGAGGTATCTTCTGGCAAGTCCTGGTCTTTTCTTGATGAGACGGGAATCGGAATATCGAACGCCTTCACAAAGTTCGCTGACTCGTGTAGGTTCTCCGGCAGCAAATTGGTAGTTTGTATATTCGAGGCCCATTGACCGCTGCGCAATCCCCCTAAAAAATTGATCACTCTTCCCAGGGAGTTTACTACCTTCCACACGTCGGATATCCTCAATCCTACGGTCCCTTTTCTCCATTCTTCGTGCTTTTATAACATCTTCTGGGCGATCTCTTGAGAACGTATAAAGCCACTGAAGGGTATCCGCGAATGATTCGAACAATTTGTTCGGCCAGGATGCGGGGGATTTAGGTTTGGGTATTGGATCTTGAGGAGGTTCAGAATCCCTGGTGCTAGGGTCCGTAGGCCCTGTTTCCTTCTCCAAACCATCTGAGAAGAGCCGACCGGACAGTGGCGTATTATGACTTGTCGTAACGCTGTTCTCGCTGTCGGATGCTTCTTCGTCACTAGACCGGGCTGAGCCATCCGAAGTAACGGAATATCTCGATCCAATGGATATACATTCGCCACTACGGTCACCGATGGAGGGATTGTCTGACTTGAGTGAGAATATTAGATTTTGTTGATAGAACTGGGCTTCTTTCTCACTTTCAATCGCTTGCTCACGTCAGCCAGCATTAACAACACCTCGTCATGATGGCTCTGAAGATCCTCAGTTCTTGCCTTCTGTAGAAGTCTTAAAGCAGTTAAAATATCCATATCCTCTTGGCTGGAAATGAAAATTTGGGAAAGGGGCTGACATTCGTAATGTGGATGATGCCACTATCGATGTAAGCCCAGCAGGTTGACCGATTTAACCCCCCCTCAAACTTAGGAGACATGGCGTGAACTACTCTCAATCCCCTTTCGGGTATAGCGTCAATATCAAAGACCAAGTGGTTCGGCCCAGAAGGGACGGTGCGATGTGGAGAAACCCACCTGAGGTTCTATTCTTTGATTCGCTGAGTAAGTCTCCAAGCAGGTAACTTAACATAACTATGGCCATGTATGTGACTGGTAAACAACCGAGCGCTTCAAAAATCGAGAGCCAGTATCGTCACTCAAGGAACAGACCGGACGTTGTGGAAGACATGAATAACTGGGCGATAGAGCAATAAAGTTGACAACATCGTCCAGAATAAAGCTCAATATTTCATCCTGTTGTTTAGTTACTTACACTCCCCTTCTTTAAAAACTTTGTTTATCTGGAGAGATTTCTAACAGAAATAATCATATAAGGTCTCAGTCCCTATCTCATTGGATATTGTCGAGGAGGTTGACATGTTTATACAGCCCCGCCCTCACTTTCAGCAGGTTAAGAAAGGGTGTCCCATTAATTCACCAGCTGTTTGTCTGTCTTCTGGAAGCCAGGCAAGCATCTGTTTGACAAAAGACAAGAAGACTGGCCTCTCCTCCTCTTCTAAAAGTTGGATTGAATTTTCGAGTTTTCGGCCGGGTATTAGATCATCATAAAAGAATTCACCTGCAAGAACGAATGAGTTAGCAAAGAATAATGGTATCTATTAGATGTTTCTGCACCACCCACCTCTTTCATTGAAAAAGGGTCCCTCAAAATACTCTCGCCCGTTTCTGGAGAGCTTGCCTCCCTCGTTTCTGATAGAATTGGGCCATTTAAACTCTGTCATGGCATCAGATTTTGCGAGTAACTCTTTTGGAGGTGGACCGAGCAATGCGATCATTTCCGCTATGTGCGCTTTGGCATCGTAATGCCCTTGAGCGTCATTCGCCTGACGAAACAGCTCTGTGCGCTCAATAATGTTCCAGGCCTGTTGCCGACAGGGGAGTCAGTTACGACTCATGATATATCCCCACCTGGGAATCATGTAGAATCTGGACCAATAGACCCGTTTGCATTGTTGAAGGATGATAAAAAAAAGTAGAGAAAAGTATAACTTTGAAATAGGGATTTCATACCAGAACCCCAAAATTCCATATATCTGCACTAAAGCTCCATCCGCAGCCAAGTATGACCTCCGGAGCACGATACTGGTCCGGTTGTATTGGGTGAAGACCAACTTCACTCTTCCCCGCTTGTCCTTGGCTGTCGTTCTTGAGTGAAGTCGCTAACCCCAAATCGACGATTTTAGGCACCATTTTTCTCAGTTCTCTCCAGTCTAGGGGCCCAAAATCATTGTGACAGCGATAGATTGTTTGCCCAGTCATTGGGTTTGTTTTGCGTTGCATGGGCAGGTTATTGATCTGTACTTTGAGAAAGTTGGGGAGGACGTCTTCATTTTCGAAGGTCATCAAAATATTGTCAAGCTTTAGATCTAGCAGGAACCAGAAAGATTAGCAACTTATTTCTCGAAGAAAGTCTTTTGGTGTTCAATGTAGTAGACGAAAATTAGTTACTTGCCGGTATGGACAACCCTGCATTCCGAATGGAGATAGTCAAGACCAGCAAGGAGAATAAGGAGATATGCCTTTGCAATGGGGAGAGGGAGTCTTTGATCAACAAAGCGTTTCTGGAGAATCCACAGAGGTTCCCGCATAGGTTCGTATGCAAGGCATAGATGACTCCCTTCGGAACTTGTCACCTCGAAGCTGTCAAGGTGGGTCCGAATGATCGCACGGCCGCGGTGAGACGGATTTTGCCTTGAAATGTGCTCCTCAATGTCACGTTCACGGTAGGCCTCATCAAGGCTGCGGTTGTTTATTATTTTCAGTGTTACGAAACGTTCAGACTGCCATCTGTATCTAAATGAAAAACCCTTAGTACATTAGACTGTTATTGCATCGGCATGACAGGAGCAAAGTTGGGTGTATACCTTGTGATATCTTTCGCCAGCCACGTAGTCGAACGTGTGCCCCAACCGATCTTCACTAGTAACTGATAGTGATTGGCAAGTATCTCCCCTGGTTTAGCTGGATAAAAGTATTTGGGGTTGTAAGCCGGGGAGGCTTCTTCATCAACAAGTTCGTGCTGAGGAATTGGAGGGGCACATTGAGCCGGGGGGAATTGGAGTGGTTTAGTGTGGAGGGAAAGCGTGCGCTGCATCATACGGCTTATGGACCGTACTGCAGTCATAGAGCCGAGTAACGTGCGCGCTGTGGAATACACAGCGTAGGGAAGTGGACTATTTAACGGAGCTGTTGCAAGCGATGGCTCGTTCTGGTGTGTGATGAAATGGTCCGCTGCTCAACTGCGAGCTCAAAGAGGAAGTTCAATAGGAAATAGTCAAGGCATCCAAAAGCTGGCAATTTGGATATCGAATTACGCGGAGGGAAAAAGTGTTGAGCAAGAGAAAGACTATATAATAAATTGACGCCGGGCATTTCTAGCCTTCGTGGTAATTCTAACTTTTGGAGGCTGGTGGGGGAAGCAAAATGGAGCTTCCATGTCCGCAAAGCCGATGGTAGTTACAGAAGGCCACAAAGGATGACTAAGCAAGAGCAAACGAATTTAACTAACCTAACCGGATAAGAACTAGTCAGTTATTTCCAACTAGTTCCAACGTATCCAGAGCCTCACCTTCTATCAATTACGGAATATTTTTTTCTTATACGTTGAAAGCATGGTTGTTTTTATATTTGATGAGCACCGGTTCATAGTTAAATTTTTATAAAGACAAAGTTATTTCACGTGTCCACACGTCCACTGTTGTTCCTCCCCTGCGCGGCTAAATGTGCTTATACTTGAAACTGGAGTCGCCGTTGTTTATTTGGAAGCGCTGCCTTCTTTGGGAGCAGCAGGATCAACATCAACTTTGACTCGCCCGTACACTTCCTTAGAGAAAGTGACGCTCCCGTCGGGGTAAACATGTGCAGATGTAACACGGTCCTTCCCCTGGACGTCGTTAATACCAAGGGTGATGGAAGCGTGATAAGGATCCCCAGTTTTATCTGTTGGGTGAGGATTTCCTCTGTTCCTGTCAGATGGGCTATGCATGCCTTGGGAAGAGTAGAATACACACGTACTGTACGACCCCACTATCAACTTTACCGGCCAATCCGGGAGCCTTGTCTACTGCTTTTTCCGCAGTGCGCTGGGCCCAGGCGACATCCACCGTTGTCCCGTTAAGCCTCCATTTGAGCTTCTTCAGCTGTTGGGCGGTGGTGGAAAATGCTCTTGACATTATGAACGACTGACAGGTAATAAGAGGAAGAATTAGACGACGGAAGGGAAGATAATATGTTATCAAAATCAGTCGGAGATCAAAGTTAGGATAGCCGTGAATTGTCGACTTCCAACTGTCTGCAGAGGATGGGGACTCAGTATTTATAGCCGTCCTGTTTACACAATACTCCTGCGGATATTATTACAAAAGAACACAGTAGTCTAAGATATTAAGCAGACTGATCATGTCGCAGGAGGTTATGTTTCTTGGTCGTCGATAGGCTGTTGCTAGTCGGTGGAAAGGCAAGCCACTAACTGCTTTTCATATGGATCTGTATTAACCGTGACTTTTAGGTAGCACTAGGCTGGAGAAAGGGCTTCGAGGCGGTTCGCCCACACCCCCGTCCGTCTCCGGGCCAATCTAAAGTTATAATCAGCCGCTGATATTAAATATGGTTGTTCAAGTAGTACTACTGCACTTGGAGCAATTAGGCCGAATACCCAGGCACAACCTGATAGCAAGCCACCTTGTGATTCTGATGCAACGCTAGCTTTGTTCGGCGGCGGCTTGAAGCAAGAGAGAACTGAAATAGATGTCGAAAGCGCTTAAAGATACGCCATTTTCCATTTCGGGAAATGATATAATTAAAATGATAATGAGCATTGACTGCATTGTTGCTATTCTAGTAATATTTGGCGGTCCTCTGCGTTTGCATCAACGCCTACGGTCTGTTTGTTCACATAGTCAAGGCCCAGCCATGGCGTTCTGCCCTCCACGGCCGCCTATGCAGTAAGCGAAGTTCGCTTGGAGGTGCTATGGGTAGTCTGGTACTCTATTGGCTAGGACTTCATTCTGGCATACCAAGGGCTAATCCCGCGCAATCCACTGATACGCTACGAGACTTGTTGGGCTGGGCTAGAGGTCTGTGCTCGTTGTGCACAACGAGCACGGACAGTCTACCAACCAATGACATAAGGATCTCATGGTGGGACGAATGCAGTTGCGCTTGAATTTGCTTGAACCATATTCGGAGTCGTGTAGATCATTACGGATATACGATCTGGCTTTCCAACGAGCTAGGTTTACCAGTAAGATGAGCCACAGTCAAGAGCTGCTTCGCAGCACCTTAGGCTTTTTGCGCTACATACCAATTTATCCCTCATCAGTTGTAGGAAACATTCGTGTATCTCCGGGTAAAAGTCCCAACCCATAATAGAAGGGAAAATGCGAGATGGTTTTTCTGTGATCGTTCTCGCATAGTCCCTGCATAACCGTACAACTGGTACCCAGAAGCCCGCCAATCGAGGAAAGATTAGCATTGTTGCTGGTATTGACTATTATTGTTTTGTTTATTGAGACGATGACAATACGATCGAGCTCTCGATCTATAGCCCCAGCCGTGCCTTCTCTGCTCAGTGGAAATGGCCTGGTAGTCATGGAGCACTGAAGCCAGGAGACTTAGATCAATCCCAGCTCTGTAAATTTCACTTGACAGCAACTATCTCTCGATACATTGGCAGCAGATACATCCGCCAACGGTCATCACGGTATGTTGCATAGTAATAGCAGCTGCTTCTTTTTCTATGAGGTGAAGTTGGGTACATGAGTCAGTCTTCGCAACTCATGACAGAGGCGATCTCATTCAATCAGGTAAGAGATCCGTTATATTGCCCAATCCATGGTAGCTAGCGAGCCCATACTTCTCCATGATGAATGGCTTAAATGTCACCTTGAATTGACATATAAGGAGGCCATGTGCACCCTTAGACCTCGACGCTTCTCTACCACGAGACTCATCAAGACATGTTGTCATGATCTTCTCCAGCTGGTTAAGATCCGTCATTTTCCTGAAGCGACCAGCAGAGCTGTTTTCAAACGTGCTACAGTGCTTTCCTACGTCACGGACTTCACACCGCGAGTCAGATTGCTTTGGGGCGGACTTGATTGATTATATCGAAGATCCCTTAGGTATGTCGGGTTTCTCTGCGCAAGCTAGGCGAGAGGATACCATTATGGATGACTTGGAAGTAAGTCTATGACTGATTGTTTTCTGGCAATTGCTAATCATACAGGTTGTCCGTGTTTGGTTCGATGATGATCCCGATTTATCTCCAAAGTCTGCCGTCTGGCACCGCGCCTTAGATGACGTCGTCAAACTCATAGTGCCTCTCCCATGCAAGAGTGGTGACAAAGTGCTAGCAGAACTTGCTGTGGACAAGAATGGTGTCGAAAGGGTTCGCAGTCGATACGAAGTTGTGGGGTCTCTACCGCTAGGCAACAGAGACCCAATGGTCCTCGCTCAGAAGCCAAGAGACTTAACTCTCAAAAGAGTCGAGGCCTGCAAGCAGCTACTTGACGCCTACCGTGATCGTCTAGCGGAAAACGACTTCGATTACCAAGGCCGAACCTGGCTTGAACGACGACTCCAATCAATAGTCAGGAAACTAGATGACCTTCAAAACAGCGTCCAGGTAGGTCACTTCTTCTGCCCGTGCGCAGAGTACTAATATTAATAGACTGTGCGAATATGGCACCCCATTTGCCAAGGACCCCTGACGCAAGATGCCAAAGGCGAGGACATAGGAGATATGATCCTAGCAGAGGTTCAGCTGGAAGATCCTAGCAACGGGTATGCTCCAATGTATCCAAGTCATCGCCCAGCTGGTGCTGTGTTAGTCGACTTGGCCGTTCTGCCGGAACACACTGCGACTGTTCGCTCCAAATATTTGCCAGTGAACCTTGCTCCCTTCGGCGACGATGATCCTTTGGTCTGCTCACAGCCAGGTGCCGATATTGATCTGAAGAGAGCTCTAGCTCTCAGAAGAGTCCTTTCCAGATATGATCAAGCACAGAGAATCCGACAGTCTCGGGTCCAACTGCTGGGGACTGAGAATGAGCTTATCAGCAACTGGTTCAGTAACTGCATGAGGGAGCTTGAGGACCAGGTTAAAGCAATCCATGGTTGTGAGGTAAAGTTGTGTTGACCTCAATTCAACAAATACTAATGATACAGACCATACGTGTATGGTGTCGCAGTCACAAAGAAGATCCCATGGCCAGTGTTCGATCCAAACGCCTTGACGATGTGGTCAGAGCAGCAGTCCCTCTCCAAAACCCCGACTACCGACGGGTTGCCGGTGACAAGACAGTCCATCCACACGGCGCTATCCTTGTAGACCTAGCTGTTCATAAGGAGGGTGTCCACATGGTTCTCTGCAAGTACGGAGTTATCGACTTTGTTCCCATGAGCAATGAGGACCCCGTGATTCTATCACAACCCGGTGATACAATTGAAGACAAGCAGATTGCTGCTTATGAGGATATGTTGGAGAGGTATTCTCATTATCTCCGTGAAAAATGCCGTCTCCTTAGCCCTATGGCCAAAGTCTGGGTTGTTGAGAGGCTAGCTGGAATTGAGAGTCAACTGTCGGTCCTTCGTCCGAAATGTCTAGAGGTGGGAAGTCTCCATTGTTCCTCATTACGTATGCTAATTCTTCAGACCATACGAATTTACTGTCCGAAATACGAAACCCACCCTTGGGAGATTATACGAAAGCTAGATCTTGGAGATATTGTCAGAGAAGCAGTCCCTCTGGAAGACCAAATAAGCCCTCAAGAATTGGTCCAAGTCGACCTTGCCATTGAGCCCAGCGGTATCTCAAGGGTTCGCGACGTCTGTCAGTTAGTCGAATTCCAGAGATTGAGTGAAGACGACCCAATAATCCAGATGCAACCGGGTGGCGGCCCTCACATGAAACAATTCAACGGATACAATTACGTTCTTCGGCGATATACCGAGGCTCGTGCATTGCGGCAGGTGGACGGGGCTTTAATGCTTTGGTATGAGAAAGAAATTGGGAATCTTGAGAGCCACATCGGTCGACTTGGGTATGTCTAGTTTCTAGGGTGTCAGGCAGTGTGTGTAGCTTAGTATGCCATGAGAATTGCGCTGATTTGAGCTTCGTTGGAGATGTGTCACCCTTGCCTTCCGTGAGCCGCACCTAAGTTCGGTTAGTTCGGGTTTGTATGTCCCTGTCAGAACAGCGGCCTTCAGTAGGTCTGCGTGGATCATAGCCAGTAGAAGACCATCTGGTCATACGTACCAGGTCACGCAAGCAATGCATGAAAAGGGCAAGGCTGAAATGGGTATCAGTGCTCTCTGCAATGAGTTGTCCTCCTCCATCTTGCCTCCTGTTGTAAATCCTTCACTCAGTATACCTTTCCGTTCGAGATTCGCCTCTTAAGGGCAGCGTCGAGTTTAAATGTTGTAGTTAACGAGAAACATTTACTGCTTCAATGCTGAGCTCCTGTCCAAGCGCAGAACAGACATCTCAATCGCTCCTGACGTTAGAGCCATTTCCAGTGGTTACTGTCCCTAGACGAAGGTCTATGCCATTTCTGTATAGACTATAGGAAGGTAGCACGAAATCTGCTGCAGCTTTGCTCACCCAGATGATGAGTGCAACCTGCAGTGTGTTTTAACTGTTGCAAGCCCTTAGAATATTAATCTAAAAGCCCTTTAATGTCTTTAAAACTAGCTATAGTAACTTAAGGGTTGCTTGTCTCTGTCGTTGCAGGACGATTCATCGCGTTCATCTCATCGTTGGCTACCATTCGAGGGCGAGGGCGAAGTATGCTTTTCAGTATCCCAGGATATTGAAACATTAAAGGTGTGGCCACCATAAAAGGTCTACGGCTGCTGCGGCCGAATCAACTCCTACAGTATTGCAAGGGACACCGCCATACCTTGATAACAGACCTTAGTATCGGGCCGTCTGCTGCCACGAAACCGCTTTTCGTATTTAGAGCTGCCTTCTTAAGGTCGTCACAACACTATCACCCTTTGGGGGGGCTTAAATAGTGAGCGAAAATCGACACTTTAACTTCATTGTGCAAACTATGAAAACTCCTTTGGGCATACCATTTACACAAGACCAACACCACTTAACGTCCGCATCTCTGGCACTGGCTCTGCCAGTCCTTCCACCTTCTCTTTCTCGTTTTTCTTGTTCTTATCTTTGTTTTTCTTTTTCTTACCTTTCGTCTTTTCCCATTTGATCTCTTTGTTGGGAGCACTGAATCCGACCAACTCCTCAGCTTTGTTGTTCGAATACCACAAGCTTGTATCTTTCTCCATATTCCGATTACCGTATTGCGCGAAAACGCGCCCCAGTTGGCTACTTGAAGTCCAGTTCTCGCCCCATTCAAAGCTGAGCGTTGAGCCTGAAGGCTCTGCAGGAACCTCAAGGTTGACAGCCTCTTCCGCAGCTCCCTCTTCCCCCGCAGCATTCTCCACAGCACCCTCGTCCACAGCACCCTCTTCCAAGGCTTTGCATGCACTATTCCAGACCAGCCTGGCCTCATGTGGTGAGACACGTCAGTAGCAATGTCCATATTTCTATGTACGCTGGTGCTTTCCGTGCGTTTTCTCCTGATTCTCTCGAATAAGAATTTGGGTTTCGGGAGATCGATTGGTAGCCGTCGCGCCGCATTTCTGCCTTATCACATCCGCCTTGAAGCAATGGTCAGATCGACGATTGCAGGCAAGTGATTCGCCGCTGATCTCTCGGACCTCCAGAAACTCGCGTTCGAGAAGGTGACAACGCGTTTCGCGGACTTGGAGGAACTGGATAGCCTTGGCACACAGCTCGTTATGATTGCTCCTCACGCTTATCATTTCGCAAACCTTCTACGCAAGATCCTCTTTTGGACCGGTTGGCTCAATACGCCGTTACGCTGTGGCTGCTGCTGAAGCAGCAACTTGCAACATCGGTAGAAGATCCATCTTTGGTCCTTGCTTTACTCACAAGAACGAGGGTTCCAGGCCAATAAATACTCACGGGAAGCTTCTCATTGTTTTATTTGGGCTTTTTACTTATGGAATACGATTCGAATAATAGCTCAACACCGAATAATTCTAGGGTGTAACAGGTCAAAACTAACAGAGTAGGTTTTCTCGGACTTTATTTTGGTCTGGTGTTAGACTTGTAAATGTCACCAAACTTCATAGACTTTTGCAATTATGAGTACCAGTTCCAATTGAGTTGCTGCCCAAACTTGACGTGGGGCAGAGACCAAGTCACATGTCAAGGTCCGCTGCCCCGCCATCATAGATTCTTTAACCACAGCCCTCGGCTTCAAGGTCAACCATGTCGCTTCCAGGAAAAGGGTGAAGTCGATTTGTGTTCCTGCAACGGCACGGCTATCATATAGAAACTCGGTAAGCCTAAGCTTCGAGGGTATCAGGTTGCCAAGTCCTGTTCTGTGAATGGATATTTTTGGATGTCTACAGTGCGGCTTACTCGTCGCTTCAATAGGTTACGTACGTCATTCTCGAACATCCCGAACGGATTGAACCGGAGGCTACGTTACGTTCCCCTTTTAAAATGACAGAGGATGTCCGTCAATATATGTCTTGACTTATTTGCTGAAGTTTAACTGACCTTTCAGACCTCCAGCACGGCCTCAGCAGTCGAGGGAACAGAATATACCATCAGGGGCGTTAGACTATTCCCAGAAGTAGGATATAACAGGAAGGTGACAGGGAAGGGTGAATCCATCTTGGTATACGATCCAAAGAAGAAAATGGACACTCCGCCACATTGGGAAAACGGAGATGACCCCTCCAAGGAGGAAACGGGACTGGTCCCCGCAGGACACAGAGTCCGTGTGATAGGAGCGACTGTGACGTTCACACGCGAATAGCCTCAAGATCTTGGATCAGTTTCAGGCCATCTTCGTGACCAACCAATATGGTTATGGAGATGTCCTGTCCTCTATTCTTAGGCACAAGAGCGTTCAGGCAATCCGTTGTGTTTGTCCCACCGACAGTCCGTTCCCATAACCACTGCTCGCTGTTCTGGACTGCTCCAGATAGCCTTCGACCTAGGATCGGCAGTTTATCAGTCGGCGTCTCGGAGCATCGATAGTCGATTTCTGTGCTGTATTAGTAATGATTGTTGCTTGTGTTCTATGCATATGATAGCTTTGTTCTTACGTCTGTCATGTCGTATTGACAATACGTTATGGGGGAATCGAGCTATGGCCTCGTCCGTAGCTGCCTCGATTAACAGTGGCTGGCGCTCCGAAACGCTGGATAAACTAACCTTGGATCTGTGATTCTGTGCACATTTTCTTGTTCGAGGAAGATTCTTCTGAGGGGTCTGCTTCAGCGAGGGTTCGTTTGGTCCGGGTGGGAAAAGTTTCAAGGTCCTCGCTGGTTTTGTCCGCAGCTTTCAGTTTCAACACCTCGGATATGAAAGTCTTGAATGGATTGCACGTATTTAACGGCTCCTCCCCCCCGAGAGATTCCAAAGAACGGCGCATCTCAGGTAGTAAGACATCCAATCGGTCCGCTTTCAGCGTATGAATAAGCGAATCGAACGTATTATCTGTCATTGTTCTGGTCTTCCAACTGGAAGGTGGAAGCGCTGCTGCCCACATTAGAATTACATGAGGGTGCTGACTCCTTAGTGCATCGCATCTCATCTGAGTATGTTCCTTGTTTGCCTTCACCTGCTTAGAATCCAGACTGGAGATTTTGGGACCGGTGAAAATGAGTATGAGATTTCTTGAGAGCATCGTTGATGACGGTAGATGCGAAATACTTTTGATTGACCGGATCTGATCCGCAAAACGAGTAGTTTCGGTGTGGGGTTGTAACAGGCTTGTGACCTGGGCGTCAATATTTTCCACGGCTGATGTTAGCCTGGCTTTGAGTTCGCGGAACTGATCCAGTTGAGCGTTTGTCGGTCGAATATTTCTCGCAGAAAGTTTGCTTCCCATAGACTCTGCTCGGGCCACTAGAATCTCAAATTGGGATAAAACTAGGCCGGCGGTCATGATGTTGCAAGTCGAACAAATGTAAAGAAATCGGAGAGTTCTAGGAGTGAGACAAGTCCACATTTATGTGATAATTTAGGGACACGTCATTGTGTGGTGCCCCTGACGCCTTTCCGAAATAAGCAAAGTATACAGCCGGATTTAAAAAAGTGGGAGGTTCTCCCCTGTCGGATCTGAATCGAATAAGTCTTAGTTCTTGGGGGTTTATTACACACGTGCATACTCGGCCCAGGGTAAGTTGTTCGAACAGCGAATCATATCCACTGCCACCTAAGGAACGGTAGTCCTAAAGTACGAGAGGATGTGATCGCTTGCATACAAAGACTAAGGAACCAAGCGATACTGGTTCCATCTGTAATTGATAAATACATCTGAACTTTGGGTGAATGCAAGCCGAAAGCGCGCAATCCAGCAGGCTCCAGTCCTCGACCGCGCATGTTGCGGCACAGTAGATCGTGCAGGTTGAAGCCATGGCCACACATCCGGCATTGTGTTAGTCGAATTGGAGGCAAGACGGTGAAGTTATCAAGTATCCGTCGTATGTCACTTTGGACATAAAAGGCCGCATGTTTTCTCTTGAGTTCGTCATTTTTATCATTGTCATTGCTGTTTCATCGTACCAATCTGTTCAAATTCCAATTTATCTATCGTCCATCAACTAAGCAATATGGTCTACACTCGTAAAGACATTGACGCTTCCACTTCGGTCCCCCAGGTCGTTGAGCAAGGCCCTCGAAGAAAACCTTTGCCAAACATCGTGTTCGACAACCTGCAGCCAGTGGTAGCCCATTTGGTGGAAAGAGCCGTGACGCCTCCTGACAGCCCCCGTCAGGCATTGCCGAGTACGGCCCAGGATGACCTGAAGCAACTCTTTGTCGATGCTATCCAACAGGTGTTGTCGGAGATGCCCGATGAGCCTACCTCTGAAAAGTCCCAGCCTACCACTGTTAGCCTATTGACGGACCTTCTGAAGGTCTTTCAAGCCACGCCGTCTTCCGACGCTACTGCCGGACTCTCGAAGTTAGCGTCTGTTGGCGTAGAGAAGGACAATCATCGTCAATTGCCTCTCGATAGTCAGGGCGGGACACCCCCTAACAGCCCATGCATCACCCCGTTGGAGACTGCCGCAATGGGGCAACTGAAAGAGTCCACTGACCTCCTTGTTCCTTCTACCGATGACTCGAGTGCATACTCGATCTGCGCAGAGGAGCCACGAGACACTGCGGGGAACTGCAAGGTCTCTGGAAATCAGAAATTGTCAGTCACTGACAACGACGTTGATGTTGCGAGTCTGCCAAATCTTGAACTAGTGAATGGTTGCCGATCGACGCCGAACGCGGTTGAGACCGCTGCGACAGGTCGACAACGGTTGGTAGCAGGCGCTCGGGCTTCGAATGTGGAGGCGAGAAAAACTCGTGGACTGTAAGTTCATCGCCATCTATTTTCTTGACACATCGCTAATCTCTTTTTCAGCTGTGGCATAAAGAAAGACCAACATAAGTTAGCCTCAACTCCTTTTGACCCGTCAACGCCACAACTTGATGTAGATGAGCTTGAGAGGCTATTAGCAAACGCTGCCGACAAAAGAAGCCAGGCCGACTCTTCGGACTTTGAAGATGCTCTTACTTTCTCTGAGGCTCGTGAGATCGGATCCGAAGATATTGGGGTCGAAAGCCAGGGTAGTGCCCATCTGGAGAGCTCACACTTATCTTCGGAGCCTGTCACAATGAGCCAGTTGAAGGACCTTTTCCAAGCTGTGCTTGAATGCAAACCTCAGACGGCTTCCGATGGCGCGGGAAATGGTCCCGCTGGACCTGAGAAGAAGGCAGAGAACAATCAGGATAGCGAGGACAAAAGGATTCTGGCCTCCAGGATGGAGTACAAGACCGTCAACGAAGCGTATGTCCAGCACTGTCCATATTCCACATCTGCTAATTATGAGCGCAGCTGGGACTGCAAGACGTACGAGTACAAGATCGTCGATTCCCCTCCCCCGCAGGATGTAAGTGAATTAGACGAATTCGTATTCGTCGTCCGCAAGCGTATCCGTAAGTACGGCCGATCGTTCAGCTCTTTGACTGTCTGACATGTGTCCAGAAAAACAAACGCACGATGTCATCATCTACGTGGATATTAAGTCACCAGGCCTGCGAGACATCTTGAGATGCATCTTGAAAGATATTAGAACGGCGGGACTCGAAGCCGACAAACCTGCGGTACGGTTATTCGTACCTTGCTTTGTATAGGCTTTCTCATTGATAGTAACATAGGTCGAGCGGAATCTATTGTTCCATTTCCTTCCAGAGTTAAAGAGTTTTGGCGCCGACTCCAACGAAGATACCTCGGAAGAGGATGGCATGCGCCATCTGAGTCTACTAATCAAGCACCTAGAGGAAGCATACGAGTCAACTACCGGCCAAATCAACTCACTTCTGATTCACAGGAAGATAACATACGACTTGTTATGGGCGTTCTTCAAACCGGGCACATTGCTGTACATGACCTGTCCTTCTACAGGCCTGCCCCGGTGCGTTCGTTACAGTTGCGGTAAGGAGACGAAGACTTTTCGGAACGGTGACTGTTTTGAGATCCAGGGTGAGTATTTTGATTACGATGGGGAAGTATTCGGCGAATCTACCGAGACTTTGCAAATTGAAATGTTCTCCGCGGCCCGCAGTATTGAAAACCTCCCAGTGTATCCATTGGAATTCCACCCTAACCCTGAGATCTGGTCGCGCCTGGTATCAGCCGGTCGAAAGTTCGTGTCGCTCATTGGCTGTTACCATCGGCAATATGAAGGAAATATGTTTGTCCCACATAAGGATCAGCTAGTGAAAGTCCACGTCAGTAGCAGGATCATGATCGACGCCCAGCAGTTCCGGAAGTGGAATCCCAACTATGCCAGACTGGCGATGAAAAAGCCCTATACCGATATGTTCGGCCAAATTCTGGATCACGAAATTGTTGATCGTGTTCGCAGTAACGGTATGGACCCCAGCGACTTAACAGAGGAAGATCTAGCTATCTGCAGTCCAACGGTTCTCGGGTTCTCCCTCAACGAGAAGGTTTGGGGTAAGTCAGCCCTTGATGACGACCGAAGTTGATTGGCTAACGGAACTAGGAGAATTTGCCATTAATAATGTGGCAGAGATCCAATTCTCAGATACACCTTTCGACATGTTAGCTATCCCTGAGGACAAAAAAAGGGTCATCAAATCTCTTACTGAAAGTCGGGTCCGCGCGGCGACCGAAGGAAAATTCGATGATATCATTGAAGGAAAGGGGCAAGGTGTCATTATACTCCTGCAGTATGTATCCGAACCTCTCGTAATGGCTCAACTGCTAACTATTATGGGAAGCGGTCCCCCAGGTGTCGGGAAGACTTTGACAGCAGAAGCAATCTCAGAACGGCTTCAGCGACCACTCTACTCGGTATTTGAGCCTTACGTCCTTTCAGCTGCATGCAAGCTGACAGATGCAGATCTCTGCTGGAGATCTCAGTGCTCGAGCTGAGGAGCTTGAAGTCCAGCTAACGCGTACCTTCCGCATTGCAAGCAACTGGAAGGCTGTGCTCCTCCTGGATGAAGCGGATGTATATTTGCAGCGACGGGATGGCATGCAGTTAGAACGCAACCGTCTCGTTGCCACGTTCTTGCGCACACTTGAGTATTATCCCGGTATCTTTTTCCTCACGACCAATATGCTCCAGGACTTCGATGCAGCCATCCTTGACCGAATCCAGTTAAAGTTGCAGTATCATGATCTGGACTTCTCGGCGCGACAAGCCATCTTCAGACACTTTGTTGCCAAGACAAGAGCAGAAATTTCAGAAGAGGACATACGGAACTTCGCAGAGATCAGCCTGAATGGTCGGCAGGTAAAGATTTTGCTCCGTCATCCAAGATGTAGACGTATACTGACAAAATATCTAAAGATTAAGAATGTCATCAAGCTTGCACACAATGTCGCCATGTCTGATAGGATTCGAATGCTTGCGGATCACGTTCGATCGGCTCTCACAGCAAATGGATATACTATACCCGTACCTGGCTTCTCGATTGACAACAGTCTCTATGATGAGTAGGCAAAGCATGAGGGATAATCTTGCCCACTACTTTCATTTTGCCTCCTGTTGATAACAGTCCTTCACCATTAAATATGTCTTTCTGTTCGAAAATTTTTGCCCCTTAATGGCAGCGTCAATGAGTAATTGAAATTATTTTCCAACAGAAATAAAAAAAAAAAACCACCCCGGCGGAAGTCTAATTCAATTCAACCTCAAGGATCTAGCGTAAGCTATTAAGTTGCATGTAAAACGTCAGGAAACCGAGTCATTTTCATGTTCGTCCAGTGTTGGTATCTTCACCCCATAAAGAGAGTTCAAAGAGGACGTAGGAGGGAGAGCAGTTCGTTCGAATCGAATTTTTTCTCTTTAATCTCACTTGGGATTATTGATTCCAGTCGTAGCATACTGGACTGACGTAAACGTGAGAGATCTCTTATCTTTGTGTCTAGGTCTTGGACACACTTTTGTAGGAAGTCACCTCGCTTTTCACCTAGCACTTCTAGGAAATTGTCAAAATGGTGGGTCGATACTCTTTGAAATCTAATAAAGGTCAGCTTCGTACTGTTACTAAGAGGACGTTTACATGCGCAGAGTTAGAAATCTCGAATTCCCCTTTGGACGGGACTAAGTAGACAATAGCATGACCAAACTTTTGAGCAATCCTGTGCCAGTTCCTGCCCTCGTACAATCTGCGTCGAAGGATATCGTATTGCCGCGTGAACTCCGAGCTGCCTCTTTCTAACAGCGGGAATCTCTCAGCTATTATATTAGATATAGTCTCGGGATCCGTGAAGGCTCGATTACTGTCTCGCTGATACTCCCGCCTTTTCCTAGTATATAGCTCAACAAGCTCCACTAGATAAAGCCTAGATCGAATACGAGCAATTAACCCAGAGTCATCTGATCTGTCAAGGGCATCCATAACACCATTAATGGAGTCAACTTCCGGGAAAGGGAGAGCATTTTCATTTCGTCGCATTGCAGTTAAAAGTTCTCCAAGTTGAGCCATAGCGAACGGACTGGCTATGGCAAAGAAGAGGCGGGTAGTCACGAGCTTGTCAGTACGACATCCAGACGCACACGCTGCGAAAATTTTTTGTATACGATAGACACTGTACTTGCATCCCATGATCTTGGGCCATTTTGTCCAGTCAGGCTTTTGCCTTGGCCTTCTCGCCGTTCTCGGTCGCGACCTCGCCCTTTCCGATCGAACCCACGGAAGTTGTAGGAAGGGTAGTCTTGGCGGGTGACGTAGAGCAGCTGATCCTTCTTCACTTGGTACGAGATGCGATTGTGCAGTCTGAAAAGACGAACTAGAACCCACTGAACTATCTGGAGGACTGGTGGTCTCTGTAGAGTTTCCCAACCGTCCGATGTCCAATTTGAAAAGATTGAACTCCTGTCCCAGTTAGCGTAAGTAGATGAAGTCAATAATTGAGCTCTGTTGCCTACCACATTCATTTGTCTTGTTAGATTTTCTATCCGATCAAATCTGTTCAATAGATTTAATCTCAGGTCCTGGTCGCGTATGGCACGCTGTAGATCGCGGTCGGCCTGAGTCGCACTGTGCATAGTGAGATCCCATATTACGAACTCTCTGGTAGGAGCCGTGAATGAAATTTTTGCGGTACGAGTTGATTCGCATGGAGGAAAATATAGCAATGTCTAGGGAGGCAAGAGGCTGGCATGTCAGCGGTCCCTGCAGTGAGGCCACTGCGCTGCGGGACTAGTGTGGAACACAATGGAGAACTCCTGGAAAAAGGGAGCTAGAGTGGTCACGAGTTGCCCTGCAACAACCAACTTCCCGCAGCGGCGGGCCCACTTCCTCAGGGATTGGATCTCTTGGTAACGATGTGCTAATGCCGCAGAGCACAGGTCCGAGTGATCATTGGATGGAGAAACGAATCTGACATGGCTGCGGAAGCCAAAGAAAGCTTATCGCCGCAGTGCTACCTCACTGCACTGTTGGACGGAATTCTAGAGCCAAAATAAAGACACAGTGGCCTGCCAATCGTTTCCGCAGCCCACAACTGGTTTAAACGGTTCGCTTGGGAACCCAGTATGATGCTTAGGAAGCGCGGCCAAAAAACATAGATCTCTCGCTTGCACGAGCGCCTATTAGTTGTTGGGAAAGAACCGGAACTTCGATAGCAAGGGATGCTACAAAGACGGTTAACGCAAACCTATCATTCTACCGGTCCATGAAGGGCTTACGACTGGCAGCCAAGAACCGTACTTGCGGAAATCAATCGCCTACTGATGCTGAAGCAGTGGTGCCACCACCGCCCGAGCCCAATTCTAAGCGTAGGAGTGCAGTCCCTTCCAACGAACGCCCAGCTAACAGAACCAGGGCTGCATCTTCCGCCCAGTGTAAGATCATCCGGGGCGATCCACGAGCTTTGGCTCTTCCCGAGATTAGCAAGCCGGGAGACAGTGTCCATTCAAATCTGGCTCTATGGCTGGAGCCTCTCTGAGATGTATTCGGGAAACACTACGAGTGCAGCTCGAGGTTAGAAACATTGACCAGTCGTGTCTCCAATGGACGCGTTCATGTTTCCATTTCTTAATCCTCACACTGCTGTAATGTGAACAGAATAGGCCACAGCCAATGAAAACCTATTCAATTGCGAACCGTACCAAGAAAACTCACTGAGCTAAGAAATGCAAGCACAGGGGATTGACCAACACAACCAAAAAAGACTATTGGAGAAATGTCAGTCTGTATGCGGTAATGAGAGACGGTAAGCAAGCGCTCTTTCCTTGGCGTGTTCTTTAGTATTCTGTACCACCCAATGATACGCAATCTGCTGGCTCCCAAAGGCATCTTGGTCCTGTTCATGGGCCGCGTCTAGTGCATCTTGCCTCAGGAGGCCTATGTTAGCATCCATCAGCTTTTGACGAAGGCTGGCTGGAAGCTCTCCACGCAAGAGAGACTTTGCAACTGGCTCTAGCAAATGACAGAGGTCGATAGTGCCTGGGCGAGTATGCAGGGCGAAGGTAATGAACGCGTCAATTTGATAATCGGAAAATTTGTCACTACGCCTATGCGCCTGAGTTAGTCATGCCCGGAGTGAGCTGCTCGTGCCACAAACATAACAGACCAACACCACTTAACATCCGCTCTCTGGCACTGGCTCTGCCAGTTCTTCCACCATCTCTTTCTCGTTGCTCTTGTTCTTATCTTTGTTTTTCTTTTTCTTACCTTTCGTCTTTTTCCATTTGATCTCTTTGTAAGGAGCACCGAATCCGACCGACTCCTCTTCTTCGTTCTTTGAGTACCACAAGTTTGTATCTTTCCCCATATTCCGATTACCTGTATCACGAGAAACGAGCCCCAGATGGCTACTTGAAGTCCAGTTCTCGCCCCATTCAAAGTTGAGCGTTGAGCCTGAAGGCTCTGCAGGAACCTCGAGGTTGACAGCCTCTTGCGCACCATCCTCTTCCACATTTCCCTCTTCCGCAGCACCATCCTCCACAGCGCCGTACTCTTCCACAGAACCCTTTTCCGCAGCACCATCCTCCGCAGCGCCATACTCTTCCACAGCACCCTCTTCCGCAGCACCATCCTCCGCAGCACAATCCTCCGCAGCACAATCCTCCGCAGCATCCTCCTCAGGGGTAGTCTCAGTGACCTGTCTAGACAGTATCTCAGAGTAGATGTCCACAACCATTCTCATCACGGCTTTGTCAAAAACAGGGTCTTTTCCAACACCGTGATAGAACTCTTCGCGCTGAAAGATGTTTTTGTCCAGTGAGAAAGCAATTCGAAGTTGTTTGTTGATGTAGCTGGCAAGCCAAGTCTCATCTTGGGGGAGTTTGGAATATATCTCTCTTGCAGCCTCCATTCTATCGAAAGTGGACATCGACTCGCCGAACATCTCGATGTATTTCTTCGCGTACGTCTCCAGATTGTATAAATCATATTTTCTGGCCGCTTGGTAGACAAGCATGCTCCTTCTGTATTCTATTGCCATCTTGGACACACCTGGCTCGGATGCAGTCCGGAGCGTTTCATAATTACCGGTACACAAGAAGTGCACGACGGTGTGACCAACCTCGTCATCCACCTCAGAAAGGATATAATGTGGTTCCCATGGAAGGGAACTGCTGAACTGTGGATAATTTTGGATGTAGCATACTGGAATCCTGTATGTTCTGCTTCCTACACGAATAGTGATGATTTGAGACTCATAAGGACTATATTTGGGCTGTCAGTCTCTCTGAATGAATTGTAGCTGCGAACCGCCAGGAGACATACGACGATTCAGGCTGATTATATTCAATCAGCGAGTCTCCGGGAAATTGCTCTGATCCGCTTGTGTAAGATTGCTTCAGGTGCGGATTTGGCTCGCCGTTAACAGACTTCTTGGAGTAAGGTTTCTTCTTGTTCGCCATCTTTTGGTGATTCTCGACCCCAGTAGAGACGCAGTTCCGATATATATGCCAGAGATACAAAAATCATGGGGATCATAGTTGTACCTTGGTTCGTCCCATGGAAGGAGGGCGACTATGCAGGTGTGAGTTGTCCAAGGTTTTGCATGCACCATGCCAGACCAGCCTGACCTCATGTGGTGAGACACGTCAGCAGCACTAGTTATCAATATGTTCATGTACAATGGCACTTTTTTGCATTTTCTCCTAATTCTCGCATAAGAATTTGGGTCTCGGGAGATCGGTTGGTAGCCGTCGCGCCGCAATTCTGCCTTGTCAAATCCGCCTTGAAGCAATGGTCAAATCGACGGTCGAGGCAAGCTCAATCCGATCAGCCGCTGATTTCCTGGACCTCCAGAAACTGGCGTTCGAGAAGGTGACATCGCATCTCCCGGACTTGGAGGGGTTGAACCGGATAGCCTCAAGGCCTCGACACACAGCTCGCTGTGATTGCTACTGAAGCTACGAAGATGTACGACTAAGCCTACTCCGTACGTAAAGACGGTGAGTATCCGCCCTAGTGGGCAATTTGTATTGGGATCACGTGCTCGCCTGCTTTCACCCCAGCCAGACAGCCGCATTAAGAGCTGGGCAGCATCCTCTCTCTGCTCCAATGTCGGAGTCGGATAATACATCGCGTAGTGTCGACGATCATACTGTAGGGTGAGGCCAAAGTACAGCCCGCTATCATCCTCTTGGACAACTTCCAAAGTTCCAGCATCTTAGTCATTCGGTTTTGTCGTCTTGGCACTGGGCTTTTCTTTTTATGGTCGGGGAAAGGACAGGGAGAGAGTTTCTAGCAGTCTATTCATCACAGAGTACCTATCGTAACTGGGATCTGGTAAATTACCCAATCGATCTTTTAGGCAGGGAGTTGTATTTTTGACAGGGATGAGAGGGAGTCGTATTTTGGGCAGGGATGAGAAAGAGTCGTATTTTTGGCAGGGATGAGATATTATTGCCACTGTATTTTCCCCTAAACCTGTAACTTACCGACCTTTTACAAGATATTTTACGGGTATAATTCGGAAGGAGGGAGAACAGCTTCATAAATACACCCAGCGTTTCATGGTTCCCAGAGAGCATCTTTCTGATCCTCCTCCATTATTACCCGCTAAAAGGTGAAGTGACTTATCTGTGTAATACCATTTCTGATGGCTCACTGTCAGACCAAAAGCGCAAACCACCAACATCATTGATCCTCGGAGACTGGAGTAAAAGGGGAGGGATCGTGTGGGCAACAATTCTCTACTACTCGACGTGGCGTTAATTACAGAGCTAAGCTCGGTCGATGAATCGGAAGTTAAATTATTTCTCATGTCTATCCATCATCAGATGCAGTTTTGACTGAGTACTGGCTGCGCTGCTGAGATTTTGTTTCTGTTGCAAAGGATGTTTCGGAGGTGTCTGCCTGCCCATTAGTCTGCGCTGTTGACTCGCTTGCAGCTCCTGCTCTGTCGGCCAATAACAAGCTCAGATGCTGTATTGATCAATTAAAGCATCAACGGCTCCCCATTGCGATGATTAGGCTCCAATCAAAATTATTACAAGGAGTTGGGTTAATTGGACCTGGACTTCCCCTTTCAGGAAGCTTTTTCTCATTCCTGGCGGTTTGTAACCAGGAAATAGCCCGTACGAAGTGAGTTAGTCGGTATCCTCCTAAAGGCTCGTCTTGACAACAAGTAGCATTGTGTGGCAGCAGCACAATGAACAATTATCCAAGGATTGCCTTGCATCGGAGAGTCCACCAACTCAGGCAGAAGACATAATGATCAACAGAGGAGCGTCTCAGTATCGCCAGCAATGACTGATAGGGAACGACTGAGGCACTAATCTCTACCAGGAAATCATTGATCACTAGCTGGACCCCGCAACCCGTCGTTAGTGGTGGACATTTCCTCAGCGGTGGATCAAGTAATTGTCCAATCAAAGCCGCTGTGTTCGAGGATTGCTGCAGTGATAAGCTTCGATGTGGGTAGGTACAAACGGGCCGCTGAGATGGCACTACATACAGGGGGACTTTTGGCTTATTAACACCACCCCTGAGGACACAGCATCTTTACTGGGCTGGAGAGGTCTGTACGTCGACATCGCTGCGTCGGCCAACGGTGAATTACTTTTTAGGTGATGAGCCAGGCACTTGCGAGAACATTCCATGGACAAGATTGACGCATCTTAGTATCTAGTGTAAATTATGTGGCGTATCGTCGAGACCAACCACGCCTTATTGGGCGCGCCCGCAATACTTTCGTCTTAATTTCACTTTCCTGGCACGACTTATTGGGCGCGCTCGAAATATTTTCGTCTTAATTTTATTTTTCTGGCATCATCTCCTATGGCTTTGACGGCTATTAGGATTCACGCTGTCATTTTCCCAGAAGCATCAAGTTATGTAGTTGAGATTTCGGACTACGCGACTTCTGTAGTTATGACAGTATACGTTTCAGCCACTTATTCTCTCAGAGCTCAGCCTGCAGACGACATTACATCACGCACGCTGGACGAGCAAGGACTCTAGTATCCAGTTTCCCAAATTTAGCTTAGCGTGTGTGGTTTCCATTGAGCCCCAGACACCGATGACAATGACAGACGTGTAGCATGCGATGCGTATGAACTAAGCTATAGGCTAGCCTATGGTACAGTGAGGGTCGAAACCTCATTCCGCCTCCCTCAAGCCAAGCTTACCTCCAAAACCCTAAAGCCAAGGCGCTAATATGCAAGGCTATGTATATATAGATCTATGACGTCATAGTAGGTAATATATATCTTATCAGATCCGTATCTGTAATATGCTATATTTAGAAGACCGTATCGAAGGATACCGGTCGGCGGAACTTTCTAGAAGGTTCGATCTCGGTCGCATGCCCTGTCTGATCTGGGAAGCTGTCAACAGCGACAGCGACTCTTCTGCATTCCTCTCCTGCATCTTGCAGTTTGGCTGCAGGAGTAAGCAGGCTCCGGGGATCATCGACGGCCAAGGTCTGACAGGCAAGACTCTATTGGTACTGTACTGCTGTTCACTGCACAAACCTTGCTCCGCTTATTATCATGGGCACCCCCGTGTTATTGAACGGCCCGTTGGGCATGAGACGGTGTGGGCTAACCGCTTACAGCATGTTGCTAGGTGTATTGGAACCATCCATTCCTTCTTGTAAGGATGACCAATAGCCTTTTCAGCTATGATGACGAAGCCTGTCAGTCCCGGCTGATCGACCCATGGGACCAAGATTCGCAGTATGCGCCAACACCGGGTGACTTCGGCCGTACCCCCGCTACACTGTATTCCCTAAGCCCTACCCCGGATCCTATCTCCTGCCAAACGCAGCCTGATTACCTTGGGTTTCTCCCATTTGCTGAATGGGAGAAATGGACGGAGGATAATTGCTACGAGGGACCGGAAGAGCCTGAATTCATTCGTTACACGATCGCATGGAAGCTCATGATCAACCGCACAATTGAGGCCCGGGAGACCGAGCAGGACTTGGTTGTAGCCCCCAGTGAATATTGGGAGAAACACCTGAAACAGAAAATCGACGAGTTGGTGCAGATGAAGAAACGTGACCGGCGTGTCCGGTCGGAAGACACGGCAATCGTGGTATCAGTAAAGCACTGTAATCAGGGCCCGCTTGAGAAGCTTTTCAAGTCCACTAACATTGATTGGAAACCAGTGGAGAGGCAGCTTCGTAAGTGGAGCAATTTGGTCCGCCTGGGCAGGACACCTCAGGTTGCTATCACATTCAAGTATATACGAGATGATACACCGCCTCGAGGCGACAGGAAAGGTGCCACCAGGAGAATGCTTGCTGAACGAGAAGCAGAGATTGTCGCTGAGGAATGCTCTGGACAGCCTTCGAGCTGGAGATACGTATACAAACTTATGCGATGCTCAGTGCCTTCATGCAGTGACTTTGGCCAGTGGTGTTGGCAGGATCCTAAGGGTAGGAAACACTACAGACTACGAAAACCCCACCTCGTGAAACTCACTGCCCACGTGGATAATGGTGGCAAATTGGACAGCCACGATGATGTCCCAGAGGATATTCGACAAGCTTTATACCTGGAGGCTCAGCAAAAGCTCGAGAGAGCCTCAAATAAAACGAATAATCAGCTTGCACTCAATGCTCCCTATCCAATCAACATCAACCTCTTGCCCGCGCAGGGCACTGGCACGCATGAATCTGTCATAGCTACGTCACCCCCCAGACCTGCACCTTCGAGTAAGAGAGTTAAAATCACCGGGCCGAGGGATGCCGCCGTCAAGGAATACTGCGAATGGCATGAAATGCAGGTGACTGATGAAGCGCGCAAGGCGGACTGGCGTAAGGCACGTGACATAACTCTGTCAAATGGCCTTGACCTCGAGTTAGTTGAAGAGGATCAAGAACATGTGCAGTTTCTCATCGATCAAGGGGTCACGAAGGGGACTGCTCGGCGATTTGTTCGCGACATCTATGAGTGGGCTAACCATGTGAAAAAAGATCCGTCGTCAGAGGGAAGCATACAGGACTCTCCAGAGGACATTGCCGCTTGAACACTGGCACTGTAGAATACACTGATTTTTTGATTGATCAAACTGCTAATCTTCATTGCATATGTGTTGAACTTTTTCTGGCTGTGGAAAGAGAGCGCTGCTTATATAGCTTGTTCATTCTATAACTAGTTATAGTTTCATTTCCGAATTTCTTTTCCTCGTTAGGCAGTGAATGGCTTGGCTAGCTTACAATACCACATTTGATTCAAACGAATAAAATTCGTCCACTGTACCCAGACATGCTGTGGTGGGTTCTGGGATGAATGTTGTTCCGACAATCAGCTGACTAATGGCGAGAGCTTCCTTCGCAACCACGACCACATCTCATCCTATCGCAAAACAGACGCAAAAACGTCCTTGGCTCGACTCAATGGCCAATGCACATCGCCGCCACCAGCTTTCCCTGACAACGTTTATTCATCCGCCTCGGAAACCACTTTTGACGCCGGAAGAAAGTCAAATAGCGCGAAGCTTGTTCAAGACGTTGATTGACTATGCACCCAAGCGTACATCAAGGGGGCGGTACAAACCAGCGGTTCTCATAGAAGAAACATTTGAACGCATTCAATGCAAGGATGTCTTCCTTGAGTACTTCTTTACTTACATATACACGAACGTAATACCGGAAGAAGAGCGCAGAACAGGCTCTTGTTTCTCTCAAGTTTTCGCCTACTTTCGCGATTTCTCGTCTTGGAGTTCAGAGAACAAAGACACAGCTATGGATACCATCGACAACTTTGCAGAATATTTGATTGATAACTTTTTCATGCCACGTGAGTTGATGCCCGCCTTCGTGCTCGATTTATCCTGGGATGAGCTAACTTTATGGCATGTTGTAGTTAGGGCGTCATCAGTGAAAACACCTCAGCCTACACCTGTGGCGTTAGCTGCGAATCAAAATGCACCAACGGGCACCAAAAGTCGCGTGTCTAGGTTACGACAAGAGTGCCTCAAACGTGATCACTATCGCTGTGTTGTCTCCCGCAAGTTCGATAGAGCTGAAGCGAAAAATCGGCTTGAGCAGAACGAGAATAGCAAAGATGATGATGGAGAGCTCTTAAGAAATCAAAGGAGTGACCAATTCGAATATCTAGAGGTGGCACATATAATTCCCCATTCCCTTGCAACGGTCTCTTCTGAAGAGTCAGAACTGGTATGTGGCCCCATTTGTGAGCAGGTGCTTAGTTTCTTTCTAATTATAAGCATAGAGTGAGTCAAAAAAGGCTGCTTTGTACATTCTGGATATGTTCGATCCGGACATAGGCCCTCTTATCGCAGGGCCAGAGATCGATAGTCCCTACAATGCTTTGACGCTAACCCACAATTACCATCGGCTGTTTGGAGAGTTTGAGATATATTTCGAACAGAAGGACCCTAGTATTGAGCGCACATATGTCATCGACTCTACCGAACAAAGGCCATTTTTGCGCGACCCTCTATTTCCAGTTACCCGGGAACTTCATCTTAGTCCTGAGCTTACTATTGATCCACCTGCTAGTAAGCTTCTAAAGGTCCACTGTGCTATTGCACATATTCTGAAACTCAGCGGTGCGGGAGAGTATATAGAGAGAACGCTTCGGGAGATGACTGAAATCTGCGTCAGCGCAGATGGCTCTACAGACCTAGGACGCCTTGTTAGATCACGACTGGGGAACTGGTCAAATGTACTAACTGTTTACTAGCTCGATTTCTCTAGTAACTAAGTTGTGTGATACTGCAAATGCTCATACAAGCATTAGTATAGGCAATTTGAGAATAGCTATCTCGCGAAAGTCTACTGTCTGTATCAAGGAATCCTACTAAAAAGATAATAGTCCTCCCTTAGTCGTCTTCTTCATATTCTTCAATTGTTACGCCAGCATGTCGAAAGTGACCTTCAGCGCTGCCTCTTTTTGCACCAATAGTATCGACACATGTTTGCAGGAAAGTATCGAAGCCCTGGTCAGGGCAAGTTTCGTAGTGTTCCCAATTTCGCTTAATATAAGCCTTCAACTCGGCAAAGAATTCCTCAATAGGGTTCAGGTCGGGTGAGTATGGCGGGAGGAACAATAGTTTAACCCCGGCTTCAGAGCACATCTGCTTGACTCTCTCGGAGTGGTGGAAAGATGCATTATCCATAATTAGCACAGATTTTGGCTCTGGCCATCTTCCACAGTGCTGAAGTAGCTGGCCAATAAAATCCTCGAAGACGACAGCATCCGTTGAGCCTGTGAAGACACGGGAAAGAAGTATACCGTCTTGGGCGTAGGCAGGTAATATCTGATAACGTTGGCCACGATGGAACTTCGCCACTTGGACTGGTGCCACTCCCAGTGGAGACCAACCCGTCCTTCTAAAACCTATCCTCTTATCACATCCCGACTCATCAACGTAAACTAGCTGGTACGAATGAAATTCAGAGAGCTTATGGAAGTAGAAGTCTCGTAGATCAGGGTTCCGTTCTCTTGCTCTTTGCTGGGCTTTCTTTTTCGTCCAACCTTCGGAGGAAAGAGTCCTTTTTATGCTCGATGGCGACACTGAGATACCGAATTCGTCATATAGAAAGACTGCCATCTCTTCAAGGTATAGGCCGGGCTTTTCCGTGAGGTGTTCGCAAAGAGCTTCAAGCATCGGCGGAGTTATACTTCGTGGTCGACCCCCACGGTTAAGTGGTGGGCTTTCGCTACCAAATAAGCGTAGGTTAGTACGAATATTCCTAATAGAACGTTCACTGCATTCAGCAGCATCAGCAATCTGAGCAGTAGTAAAACATCTGCGTATCATATCGTGTATAAGCATATGCTTCCAAGGTTCAAGGTGGCGTCCCATGGCGTGCAGCTACCGTATTTTGTGGGTTGAGCTGGGTTGGTTGGGACTGATGAACTTGCAGATGCGCGGGGTGCGGATGACTGTGTATTTTTGGTACAAAACCAAACAACATTATTTACGTATGTTTGGTTCCGAACCGTATAAGTATCGTGTTCTATATATATCGAGGATTGCGCTAGCCATATGCGGATTCATGCGTAATTAGCGCCTTGGTATTAGGGTTTCAAAAATAAGCTCATCTTGCGGGGGGCGGAATGAGGTTTCGACCCTCACTGTAAGCAACGGGGAACCATGAAGTTGACTCTCTGCATCAGCACAGGATACGTAGTCGAACAGTAAGCATTTCTATTCTAACTCTTCAATTAACTGTCTGGTAGAGAGACTCAGAACATTTGATGAGACTTGTTCCAGGTCATGTTCTGTCTCTTCGTCTCTGGTAGATGCTGATCCGAGCAAACCTAACGAGCGAGACTCCTCAGGCTGGGGTATGATATCCTCCAATGTCTCCTGGATCGGAGGAGGGTAGTACATTGCCTGATGACGTAAGTTTGACTATAGGAACAGGCCCTCACGGGACTTACCGTGTTGGATAGTATATTCAGCCATTGTATCTCTGAGGATGAGTCAAAAACGTATATCTGTCCAGTTTCCTGGATCCGAACAGCCAAGAAGACATCGGATTCGCACTCCAAACTGAACTCTGCTGCTTTCTTCAACAGGTTCCTTTTACGTCTGTGTCGCTGTTGAGCTTTTGCCCGAGCACTGTCTGAGCGGCGCTTCTTTACCCACGACAATTTCTTAGTCATCGCTTGATTTCAACCTGATGGATAACTTGGAAATTCTATGAGTCTGGGGTATCGAAGATGGTTATATATCTCTATTCCAGGCGCTGAGGGCCGCTGCGGAATCGTTGCGCTGTATAGGCCTCTTTCCTCACAGACAACGCCATGGTTCAAGGAGCTGTACCGCAGCGAGGTCGTCGTACGTAGCTATTTCTACTATAAAAGTCTCTACTGTCATTACCAAATTTTCCATTCCTCCTCCATCCTCTGCTGGTCATACCTCATTTCAAACAGAGAATGGATGCTTTAGCCATCTATGCCATTGTCGCTGGCGGTATCTTTGCTGGTCTCTTCCTGGCCCGGACTCTCTCTACCCTCGCCAAATGGTCGACCTTTTTTTCTATCCTGCTCACTCGACATCTGACACTCCCTTTTGTCGTCCATAGGCGTCAGCTCGTAGGTCCTTGGACCCGTGCCAGTGTTCTGCTTCACGTATCATACGCTGCAATTAATGCCTTTCTCGTCTTTTTCGAGGCGGACTCCCTGACTGGCGCAGGCCGCCGTGCAGGAGAAGTAGCCCTAGTCCACCTGATCTTTCCTTTATCAGCCATCCACCTAAGCAATGTAGCCGACCTTCTAGGCATCAGCTGGCGCACTTCTCGCAAAATCCACCGTGCTACCGGCTGGATGGCCGTCGCTCTGCTGGCCTTTCACGTTGTTGTGGCGATTCAGGACCACGGATTTAGCTTTCCTCTCAGCGAAATGCAAAACCTCTTTACCATGATTGTATGACTCACCACTGGTATTGTTTCATTTTAACTGACTGAAGTAGGGTGCTGTCTCCCTGGGTGCCGTTGCTCTGCTTTCCATTCCATGGTTTCGTCGATGGTCGTACGAGATTTTTCTCCGAAGCCATCAGCTCTTCACCATACTCTTTGTCTATGGCACCTGGCGGCATCTACCATCCGCAAACCGGCCGCCCAAACTTTATCTTCTTATCGCATTGGCGCTATTTGGAACGACTTCATTCGTAGAGTTGGTGACTCTTCTATATCGGAACGGGCTGTTTGCGGGTCGCGGTTGTCCAAGGGCCATTGTGACTTTTAAGGTGAGAGAAGCGAAGGAGGCCGATCCTGTTGTAACAGCTACTCAGGTTCGCATTGTCTTACCTCGCCCTGTGACCGTGGAGGCTGGGCAGTACATCAATCTCTGGATTCCGTCAGTCGGCATATGGTCGTGGACGCAGACACATCCTTTCACAGTCACATCCTGGTCTCGAAGTGCACAGGACACCCTGGAGCTTCTGGTGCAGCCGCGCCGTGGTCTATCAGCAGATCTTCTTCGCTATGCTCCTGTGGCTGCACAGAGCTCGATTTCTTTCTTGGCTTTATTTACTGGTCCTCATGGAACGAGTGAGGATGTCAGTCACTATGAGAGCGTCTTGGCAATCGCTAGTGGATTTGGGATCGCGGCAGCAGTTCCATATCTGAAAAAAATGATCTACGGCTATAATACCTGCACATCGCAGGTTCGCCGTTTACATTTGGTGTGGCAGGTGGAGTCAATTGGCGAGGTCGCCGCGGCTCAGAGCCTGTTAAATAACCTGCTGGAAGACGATATCGTAGATGAAGGCTATGTTCGTATTAGATGTTCCCGCTGGAGGCTCCCAACTGAAACTGACAATAGCCATGTTTCAAGATTCTCAATATCTCTATATACGTGGGGAACGGCCTCGAGCAGAACAAATTACCCTTTGGTCAACATGAAAGAGTCTGCCTTTACCGGTCTGAGCCAGATTATGATAGCATAATCTCTCTCGAGGCATCGGGCGACCAAATCGAGAGGCTGCCTAACATCTGGGACGAGCACGGTCGGACGTTGGTAATGGGTAAGGTTCTCGAGTTTCCTGTGATTACGTGCTGAACTTCTTCCTAGTCTCTACAGCGGACGAGCTTCGAGACCAACTACGGGAGACGGTAAAAGCATATCTTCATCGGGGTGTGACACTTTCAGAATTGGAGTATCAGCCCAGCGCTGACTGAGAGTACCGTGGAAGGTGCATGTTGAGCTAGTGTTGGGAGCGGGCCATGGAACAGGCTCGCGGATGGACAGTTTCATTACGTTGATCGCCGTACGGTTTCTGGACGAATAAATTACCAGACGGTGGGAGAATCAGTGGTTGAAAGACGACTAAGTGTCATTTTCTGGAAGGATGACGGAGAGTAACTTGACTAGAGCTGTAACTTTCGGCCAGAGTCCAGCCCCAGACTTTTGGTTGTATTTTTGGTTCTTGCTCTCTGATTTGCAGTAACCGATGACACATTTTGAAGGGAGATCATTTTTGGCGCGCAGCTGCAGGTGGGGCTAACGTAAGTGCTTGGAATTCTGGTTCAGGCCACGAGTTTCTGTCAGGAACGCTCGCTTTTGAACGCTGTTGCACACTGTTGGACTCGGTTGAACTCTTTTGCCACCTTGACCACGCTCGGTTTTCTGAGGGCCTCTTTTTCTGAGGGCCTCTCTTTTCTGCTGGTTGTCATTTATTTCTATAAAAGCAAGCCAGGTTCATCCTCTTTTCAAGATGTTTTCAAACCCTCACTGTCGTTTCCAACCCTCGCTGTCATTTCCAAACCTCCGGACGCCAACCGAACCACTTCTATTCCATCGGTAACTTCCCCATCGTCGCTGGTCAGCTCCTTTCTCTTGTTAGTCGTCTCCATCATTCTTAGGTGGGCTGGTCCCACAAGGATGCTCTCCCTCACGATTGGCGTCCCGGTAAGTATCCCTAATCCCATGTATCTCACACGCTTATCTTTCGCCTTATAGGTGACCGATCACAATAATAGATTATACTTGGATGATATCAAGTATTTTGATGTGAGAATATGTTATCTCACATTTTTCGTTGTTTATTCTCACCTCAGCCCAGTTACTCCACCGGATTGGCCCGAAACTGCGACAGATCGGATCGTTGGACGTTTCCCAAATAATAATTGCGCTGGGGTTGGCTGAAACAAACGGGGGTATCCGGTGGCACAAGCTTCACTCCGATGGATTGATTAGACCGTCAACAGACTGGGGTGTGAATACTTACCAGATCTGGTTCGGCCTAGTGGTACGTTTCTTTGTCTCTGGCATTCTCAGCAACTCGTAATGTGGGCAGGAACCCGGCCATGGCATGAATCGCGACGTTCTTGACTTGCCAAGTCTTTACAAGGTCAGTCGGCGAGATTTCAGCTCCTCTCTTCTCGAATGACCCTTACACCGCACTAGCTTGTT
This sequence comes from Aspergillus thermomutatus, assembly GCF_002237265.1. NCBI lineage: Eukaryota > Fungi > Ascomycota > Eurotiomycetes > Eurotiales > Aspergillaceae > Aspergillus > Aspergillus thermomutatus. Next base: position 86,398 of record NW_020798096.1, on the reverse strand, counting down.
GAAGACCTTGGAGTCGATTTGAGAACCTTATGGAAGTTGGAGAGGACCTGGGTGGTCGACATGTTTAAGAGGCTTAACGCTCTTTGTTTTGTGAAGGGCCTCGTTATGGAAGGCACTGTATTGCCGGGACAAGCGCTTCCTGAGATTATCTCTGCTGGTAACGCTTTCAAACCCCTGTCCGGATTTTCACGCTTTTCCAGCATTCTTACCATGGAAACATATACAGCCCCATCTATCCCGTCTATTCCTCCCCCGTCTATTCCTCCCCCGTCTGTGCCCCCCCTACTGATGAGCGATCCGTTACCGTCGAACACCATTTACTACCCCACAGATGCCGGTCTCGAATTTGATTGGGCGATACAGGATCATGGCATTATGGACCCAAGTACGTCTTCTCCCTCGGTGCCAAATACTGTCGATGGGGGTTCTTCGATGGTTGCTTCGCTACAATCTGTCCATAGACCCACAGGACCCGATGCTGGCCCTGCGTCTTACCCGACACCCTCTACTCATTGTGTCAACCCTCCCGCAGCGGGCGGGCCACTCGTCTCTCCGAGTGCTTGCTGCAGTCCACAAGTCTACCAAGTGGTCAATGCACCACAGTCGGTCAGAACCCCTGTCTCAACTTCTGCAACGACGCCCGTGGGTTTTGCGGATACGCCTGGGTCGGATGCAGGTGCTTCTTCTTACCCGACGCCTTCTACTAATTATGCAGACTCCCCTCGAGTGGATGAGCCTACTACCCGCTTGAGTTCTAGCGTTTTGCCGCTCAACCAAGCCGTCGAAGCACCGGAATCGACACGCAACACGCCGACGCAACAGCAGAGGCGTGAGCAGGCGATTATCAGATCGTTGCAATCGTGTACATTTACGAAGGAGAACGTGTGTCTTGGTACCGAGAAAATCAAGAAAATTATTAAAGCGGGAGCTCGCCTTCTCACACAGGATCATGTCAGAATCTTGCGGCCCCTCTTCGACGGCGGAGCTGATATGTCATCCAGCCTAAAAAGACTTGGACTTCCTGAAGAATGGGTAGGTATAAATGGAGCTGTGAATTACCTCAGGGTGCTCGAGAAAGACAAGGACAAGAAAATCTCTTTTTCCCTTGATCCCTTGGCGAGGCGTGTCGCGCAAGTATTGCTCTATCTCAATTATGAGTCTCTGCGTAAGAAAGGCGAGGAAGATGTGGTCACCCGCATCCTTGACGCCTACCACGATGATCCTAACAAATCCAAGGGGAAAGTATACCGCCAGAAGAACTTTCACACTTATCACGTGCGCTTGGGGAGATGGTGGTGGAGGCTTGCAGCGCACTTGGGATTGGGCATCTTGTTGGTCGCTGATGATGTAGCGATGAACTTGTAAGTGGCACGAGCAGCTCACTGTGGCCCGGCTAACTCAAGCGTATAGGTTTAGTAACAGTTTCACTGATGATCAGATTGACGCGCTCATTACCTTCGCCTTGCGCACTCGCCCAGGCACTATTCACCTCTATCGTTCGCTGGCGCCAGTGGCAAAGTCACTCTTGAGCGGAGAGCTTCCAGCTAATCTTCGCCAAATCTTGATGGATGCTAACAAAGGCCTCTTGAGACACAATGCGCTAGAGGAAGCCCGTACACAGGACGAGAATGCGTCTATGTCCCAGGAGATTGCGGGTCCTTGGCAGGTCGAAAACACTAAACCGTACGCGGAGAAAACCGCGACGGATTTTATTGACTCACTTACGCATTAGACACTAACCTTTTCGGGTGGTCACTTGGCTGTGCCAATCCATCCTCCTCTTCCTATATTTCTTAGTCCAACGCGCATCCTTGATACCAATGTTTCAACTTATATAGTAGACGCATTTCAATCTACAGTTATTTGCTTATTCCCACGTAGCGGCGTAAGCATGACGCTACAGTACCTGTCCAAATGTTTCTAGAAGCATTCAATACAATAAAATTGTTCAGGATTGACAGTCATTTCAACTTAGTCTTTTTTTTTCTTTTTTTTCCTTTTTTAAGCTATTGCAGTGCTTCTTGTGCCTATTTTCCAATTTTCCCCCCTCTGTACTTAGGGTGGTGCTCAAAGACACTCATCTGAACTCGCAGGCGCGGACTGGGTGTTCAGTGCAGCCAATAGTATGCCTGATGCCGCCCCACTCATATCATTTGGTAAGGCCAAATGCAAGCTGACCGCTCTGGCAATACCGAGTGCCTTCGAACACAGTCGCCTCAAAAGGGATGGGGCACTGCAAGCTTTGGCCGTGTTAGTCTACGACGTTGCTTTCACCTGAATCTCTTATTACGCTTCTCCTTTCTCTTATATATTGGCTGTCATCAGCTCGTTGGTGTTGATTATCATTTACTACTTTCACAGTCTGTCCTTTGAAGAAAAGGTGGTGACATTCGTGCCCTTTTCAACCCCCTCCGATGATGATGTGTACGAGTAGAATGTGCGCGCCGAGATCAGTGCAAACCAAGCGAGGCCGATCAGGTCGCCAGTTGACCAACGGATTTCAGTCAAGAGGCGTTGCTGGGAGCGAATGAGCAGTTTCCAAAGCCAAAGAGGCTGAATACGAACCCGTTTTAGTTCCTCAAAAGAGCCAGCCGACGTCGTCGCAGAGAGGAATTCAACAGCAGCTGAGCAAGTCGCCCAGCGTTTGAGATTGTCGATTCCAACCGCTCCATCATCCTTGACGTATTTCTGCATCAGTTCCATCATTACCCGCCCCACAGGAGCCAGGTCGCTCGCTTGAATCCTACCCGGCGATCGAACGGAACAGCAATCAATTCGTGCTACGCGTTCTTGTTAGACCTTGTCGAGCTGGCCTCAAGTAATGAGATTACCAATTTGAACCTCCCCTTCAAGAGACATCAGGATGCTGGAACAATCAAGAGAAGTGTGCTGGAGGTTTTGCTCGATGAGATACGATAATCCCTCCACGAACTGGGAAATGGTTAGTGATCCTTGTGTCCAGGGGGAAGAGGAGAAGGACCTGAGACATGATGGCGGCCAGCTGCTGCTGGTTTGGGAAGGCTTTGCATGCGACGACATGATCTAGGGTGAGAGGGTGGAACTTGCTGAGAGTATATAGGGCATCAGAGGTATGAAAACATTCCCAAACCGCGATCACATTTTTGTGGTGCGTCGAACGGAGAATGTCCAGTATTCTGTTGGCATCCTTGCTAGGATACTGGCGGATCGCCCAGACGGCACGGCGACGAGAGCGTCGGACACATACAGCAACGGTGCCAGCCAGATCGCATTCGTAGCATTTCTCGAAAGTATCCCAGGGAGGCTCCTGTCGTATAACTAGATCTGAACCGGCACTGTTTCCTGACTCGCTAATCTCCGGAAGAGCCAAGGCTCGTGGAGAGCCCTGTATAGTCTTGCCGCCGGGCTCTACGGAAGATGGAGCCGCGGTTCTTTTGACCAGGCGGCCGTTGGATGGGATCGCTCCCCTGCGTTTAGCGTTGAGCTCAGGCGGTGATGGCACCACAGCTTCAGTATCAGCGGTGGATTTTCTGGGAGCAGGAAGTGCATCCACTAGAATTTGGGTGACCCGTTTGTCGTCCACAGGCCGCATGATAAAGATCAATGATATTGCAATTGGACTGGTAGACGTCTAAGCAGGAATAATGGGATGCACTCCCTGTGAGAGGGAGCACTTTAATAGTGAAATAGTGGCTCAAAATAGAGCTGCTGCGGAAGCCTGAGGGCCGCTGCGGGAACCTATGTACACCATAGATATCCTGCGCAGTGCTACCGCAGTGGGCGAGCTCTCATCCTGTATATATTTTAACACAAAACCAGCTTTAGCATGGCACTTCCTTTCAGCTTCATCTGCAATGCAGCGAACTCTATTCACTGAGGAAGAAATCCGGCTGGCAGCGGAGCGCCGCCGGAAATACATGGGAACTGCCAAGGTCATTATCAGTCAAATACAATTCGATCCTCCATTGCCCCGGGATCTTGACCCAAAGAACTTGGACCGGCTCCGCGAGATCTTCCGTAAAAACCGCTGCCGCCGACTGGATGTGGATAATCACGTCCCTGCGATTGTATCTCAGGAAGATCTCGCTGTTGCGCTGCGGAAGGCGGACGTTCCGCAGCGAGCGCTGCTGACTAATGATCCTCATCAACTTCCGCAACTGCGATTCGCGGCTGGACAGCTGCGGGCCCTTCATGGACGTCACCGAGTGCAGGCGGGAGCCGAGGTGCTTCCTCCAGCTGACCGTTGGTGGACAGTAGATCTCTACCTAGATGGTATGGCGTAGTAACCATCGCTTCATATGTACTGTGCTGACCATCGACGCAGATATCGGCGAAGGACTGAGAACCTCACTGGTGGAGGAATATGCAAACCAGAAAAAACCGACCGACGGGGAAATATATCGGAAGATTCGACAGTATGAAGGCGACGGCAATGAAGCTTTCCGGCAGCGGTGGTTTGTCCGGCTATCACGAAGCAATCAGGAGCGACTGGATCAGCTAGACAACAGGAAAAACCGACGTCTCCGGCTAGCCTTCGATCGGTTATTGCCAATCCCGGGTCTTTGGCCGCATGGGATGCGAATCAGCATGCTTCACCGACTAATCGCCACAGGTTGTGTCGAGGTGAGTTCTGTGATTTAGAGCGAGCTTCCCACGCTGCTGACTAAATCCTTACCGCCCTGTAGGAGATCCTTACCTATCTTGGCCATATCGGGGACTTCTGGTCCTCGCTCGTGGCCTCAGATCCAGATTCGATGAAAAAGATTGATCCAGACACTGTTGATGCCCTGCAGTTGCTGGCGCCGGGCAAGTCCAGAATCGACACAAAAATGGCCCGGGGGCTGGTGCTAGGTGGCCAAGCATTCGCAGATTTCAGTGACGAAGAACGAAGGGTCATATGGAAGCGGCTAGCAAATTTTGACGGGCTTGTTCCGTCTTTGTACACATTCTTTGAAGATTTCAAATATCTTGAAAGCTGTGCGCATTGTGTGAAGCGACTCTTTAGTTCGTCAAGCGAATCTGTGTGGAAAACCATGAGCTCAATTTTTGTTCCATATTCGGGTTCGGAGGTGGAAGAGAGACTTATTCAGACTTCCGAGTCCACTTTTCGGCGTGAGCCTGCAACCGATGCTGAGCGCCTTGATATGGGGTATTTACAAATCTGGCTGTACGCAATGCGACATTATCCTCTCATGCCCCCGGACCCGAAGAGTGACGACGACCTTTTGGCAAAGTCATCTCGTGCCAAAGCCGACAAGAGAGCAATCTATGAGATGGCCGAGCTTGCTCGCCGGCTCGGGTTCTGGTCCCCAGAGATCGAGGCAATAATTGATGGTTCCCCAGATCGTGAGATCGCGCGGGCAGCGCTGCTACAGGCCAGGAAACCTAACCGTTTTCGGTATGACAAACGGCAGCTTGATACCCTCATCAGCCGTATTGTTGATTGTTTCTCGGCTGCGGTTCCTGACCAACCCGAAATTGTTCATGAACTTCTCGCGGATAGCACCGTGAAGCCTCGGGCCCGCTGCGGCCTGCCACGAATGCGAACCCACAAGCAAGATAGCCCTTTGCTCTTCGTGGACCGTCTACACGCTGAGGTTGGGGTTGCAGACACAATCACTACCTTTTTTGTCCGCCGTTGTGTTTATTTCGCCTTCTTCGGGAAGCCTGCACAACCCGGACCCGCTGAGGGCGAGAACAACAGAGAGACGCCCGGAGATAGGGATATTCCTCCGCTATCACCGTTGTTCGTCGGAGAGGATGGGCCTTCCGCTCATGATGTAACCACCATGCATGCTGATCTACCACGGGAGCTGTCTCAACAGGAACCAGCTCAGTCACAGCCCCTGGGTGCCCGACAAGATGCGGAACAGCAAACTCTACCCAGCCAGCAAGTACCGACCGGACGACGGGAACAGAATGTTGCGAAACGGCGACGAGCATGGAAACTCCAGACGCGCAGGCGTGGGCTTCGCCAAGAGAGCGAATCAAATCAAGAACCCATGGATGTTGAATGGCTGAGCACAGAGCACTTGGATCAGGATATGCCCGATCAAGAAGCCCCTGAACTTCCTGAGTCAAGTCCAGTTATTACGCGTCGAGAGTCGCTGGATGAGGCAATTACGATCGATTCAGCAATGGCGGCGACGGCCCACCTGGGATCATTAGAACGCATTACTTCCGATCAAACCTCCGACAAGGGAGCGCAAGGCACTCTAAGTCTTGACTCAGACGTGCTGCAACCTATGCATGGCCCGGAGAACCACGAGGAAGCGGACACGAACAGCCAATGCACAAGGATTTCCGTTGGATCAGTCTCCCACGAGCGGGATTTAGAGGAGAGATTAATGATAGATGGCCCGCATGATAGCGATGCTCCAGACCGCACACGGGTCGATGGTCTACAGCATCAGTCATCGGAACCCGAACAAGATAGTTCAGATGTGGGCTCTGGCAGGCAACAACAGGTCTCGGATGCATACCTTGATCAATTGATGAGAGCTCAGGAAGAGCAAGAGAGATTGGAAGAAGAGCTAGAACGCGAACGACTCAATGAGGAGCTCGGTCTTTCTAACGAGGAGCAACCGGTTCAGGAAGTGTCCCCCGGGTTTCAGGAAAGGCAGGATTCATTATCCCGACCCCCTGATAACGAACCAGTACAGGCGCCACGCAGCACAGACTCAAGACCTACCCAAGACCCAACCCCAATTTCACCCCGCGAAGGACAAATGGAGCCCCAAGTGGAGAGTCTTGCAGCACCCAGTCCCACAGTGGCTGCCAGCAACCCCGACAGCCAGAGCCCTCGAGCAGAGGATGACACCCCCACACGACAGATGCGGGCGTTGCTGCCACGAGAACAGGTCGCAATTTCCTTCTGGACCTTTGAACGAGAGCAGTGGAGGCAGACCGATCGTATCCAAGTAGATCCTTCGGATCCAGCGCCGGTGGAACGAGTGGCGAAGAAGTATGTGTGGAAGAGATATTCGCTGTATGATCGGAACCTGCAAAGTCTGAAGCCCGACCAGTGTTATCGCGCGGCGACTGTCGACGGCAATAACGCAATATTTCTGATCTCTGAGGACGAAGAGGAGAGGCTTGCGGCAGAAGGACGACTTAACAAGGACAGGCAGCTTCTGACGTTGGTCTCACGAGTAGTAGACCGGACAGAATTCGAGCCAGGGTCTCCTACCAAGCGCCACCGTCTTATGGCGTTCAAGGGAACATAAATTCCATTCTGGGTATGATATACAAATATATGGCTCAACTTAAGAGGCTTACACAAACATGAGTTATAGCGCCATGAGCAAAACCTCTCAGAGCAGTTGACCACCCGAGAGGCATTTCTTATGTTGGTTTACGGAATAACTAGACCTTTTTATGTGGTATGCTACATAAAGTCATTCATGATTAGATGCTCATGGTTATGTCCTCATATAAAGGGATCTGACATGGGGAGATTGTTTCAGGAGGCATGCAACAAGAGGAATGCCCTCTTGTGAGAATCCTCTTGAGAGGAAATCAGGCACATGAGGACTCCAATGGGAGAGAAAGCCAGACAGGAAGTATCCCATTACGTGAAACGGCTCATCGGAGTGAGTACGTTCTAGAACAGCTGTCTCATGCGCAATCTGGCAATGAGAGATGTGCATATCGCCCCTTTCTAGTGCTGGGTGCTTTACGGCTAGTTGTCGCTGCGGAAATGCTTGACAAGGCAGGCACCCATGCCACTGTCCTGTGGACTGCGACAGCACTGCGGCGCTAGGCTTTAGGCTTCCGCAGCCATGTTCCCACTTGACCAGTCCTGAGGCGCTAACGCCTGATTGGATGTCGGCGAACCCCGTTTGCGCAGGGTGGTCTAGTTTCTCACATACTGGATAACGGACCAATAGATTATTATTTATGAAGCCTGCGGGGGAGCTGCTTTGTCTTAGTAGGCGTGGCGGATTTTGATTCGCGTGGACACTGGGAAAGGCGAAAGGCCGAATTACAGTCATCTAACTTAGTCCTTAAAAGTTAAATGTGACTACTTTTACAACCGTGCATTTAAAGGTGAGATTTTCTGCAGTACGATAAGAGTTTCCTCTCGCCATATAGGTATACGGTCGAGGCCAACCCCCTTGGGCATTATCTACTAAATCCAGTACAAGAGAAACGACATCGATCTCAAAATGGACAACCTGACTGAATCGATGAGAAACACTCATTTGGAAGATGGACCTGGAGAGTTAGAGCAGTTGCTATTTCGTCCGCAAGCGGATAGTGGATTAGCGGAGAAAGCCCTGGACAATATTCCTCGTTACCTTTTTCGCGTCGTCTCTCCTCGTTCTGATGGAGAAACAAATAGGATATGGGCCCGTTCAGAGTCGGCTTACCGAAAAAGGAGCTCCTCTTTAGAGGATATTTTCTTCCTCCTAGACAAGAAGAAACGGACGACCATAGCTCGTACACTCAACGTGCATCTACGATGGTGGCCAAAGGAAGGTTTGGAAGACAATTTTGTATCGTGGACGAGCTCGTTACTTTTCGCAATTCAGTACATCTACTACCGGCGTCTAAGCAGCAAAGACGGATCGAGTTTGGAGGATATCCAGTTATATGTCATAGATACGAAACGGTTTCCAATAGGAACATTTCTTCGCGATTTGGACCTGATTAATGCGTTCCGCGAATTTGACGATCATGGCAAAATGAATCTTGAAAATTTACAGCTCCTGCGCACTAACTACGGCTATTACTTTGGAGAATATCTCTCACAAGGATCGTTGAAGATTAAAGACAAGTGTCAGATAGTCTCCGCCAAAGTGCTCTTCGATGATGATCGATTGCACCGTATACAACCTGAATTTACCAAACGCAGCGACATATTGGAGAAAGGAAAAGCAGAATGGGCGAATGAAGTCGTTCGTCTTCGAGGTATCATCTGGCCAGTCGACAAGGCAAAAAGATTGCCAACAGCAGAAATACTCGATCGCTTACGGGCTATTGGAGAAATTGTAGCCAACTTTGAACCCGAGTGGAGATTCGCTCTTGCTATCTACTTTGCAGCATTAACCGGCTGCGAATCAGTAACAGATGATCAAGAAACGGCAAATGATAATGTCATTTTTGCATACTTTCGATCCGAGTCTTTTAACGGTAAGTTATTAAGATCCTCTTTGGACAGAAAGTCCAATTTTCACTGCCGCTGCGACAGCACTCTGACGAAGAAAATATATAGACGGACGACAGGGGTTCCAACCTCTTGATTCCAACATTATTGCACCAGACACAATGCCTGAACTGAAACAAGTCAAAAGACTCGCTCGTGAAATACACAAGGACTTCCTGTTGAGACAGGCGTTAGGTAGGAGCTGCACTGGGCATCAAATTTCTCTCTCTTTTTATTTTAACATCAAAACCAGATCTGACCGGTGCTTCCGAAGCAAATATTCGCCATCTACATACGCAAAATGTTTTCTCAGACAGTGGAAGTGCTTTTACTGTGACCGATTCGAATGAGGTTTTGGCTCGTGCTGGCGAAACTCTCTTGATAAGGCTTCGCACTGTACAAATGCTGTGTGAGGAAGTTGCACGAGCCATTTCACCAGATGGGGCATAAACGGTGCGATTCCGTTCTAAGGTCTCATTGTTCCAAGGACCTCTATGCCACTTATCTTCCAATGGACAAGCAAGGTTAAGCAATACTTTTCTGAACTTCTGTAGTGTCCGTTGTCATATAAGCTTATCCTCGCTTTCAGTACTACTACTGGAGCCAACTATCTTAAAATAAGCCTCAGAGTCTGTACAGTCATCGTCGTAGTAGTAGTATTCATACGCTTGTTGTTTTGAATGCCCCTTCTATAAGAGCTCAACAACAATTCTGAGCGAGTTTTTTCCTGGAACGAGATCGAACAACGCAATGGGGGATATAGAAGGCGAAATTTACACGCTCAGGAGTTCGCCATGATACGAAGTGGGATGACCTTGTAAGTTAATCATGGGCAGGCCTCACATTTTCCCTGCTCTTGTACCATATAATTTAATATGGATAGTAAAAGGGAGAGCATTGAGAGAACCCTTGGCCTGGATTTGTTATCTGATTTGAGAAATATCCCTGTACCTGCATAGTTTATCCCCTTGTTCGTCCTACGTGGATGAATCGGGCTGCGATAAGCGGGCAGGTTTTCGGCAAACCGGCTGTTCCCCTCTTGGTGTAACGCGGATATCCACTAGCACCACTGGTTTAGAATCAGTGAGATATGACACGATGAACATTTCAAGGCTTGAAGACATGAATTGCCGTCAGGCAGTACTTACTCGTGGCATGCAACTCAAGGTAGACCTCACGCGACAACATTCACCTCAGTGCAATAACAATTTTGGCCTATTAAAGAAAGCGTAGCTCTTCTCCACTGAAAGGGTCCTTGAAGTGGCAAGGTGTATATTGCTCGAGCTTGACACTTTTAAGAGCTACCTTCAACTCCTCCAGAACATCTGCTGCAAAATCTGGTACGTCTCGAATTTCGTTGGAGAATTTAAAATCATCGGAATGTAGGTACGCGTCTACTGCTGCTTTAGCAAGTAGTAGCCGAACCAAGTGTCCTCTAGGTAAGCGACTCGCTGCATCAACGTGCCCGGACGTTATGTGATGGACATTTGTTTCAGGATGTCTTTCCCAATAATTGCCTGCGGGAGGATTGGCCAAAACAGTCGCTCGGATATATTCCATTATCTGCAACTCCAAGTTATTGACGCTTAGCATGTCTGCGAGTCTCGCGAATTCAATCATAGCAGATATCCGATCTGCTGGAGATTCTCTGTCAAGAATAACCCGGCCAAGGTATAGCCACTGGAGAAGCAATTGAAAGCTTCGATTTGAAAGAACTCCCTCAATCTCTTCAAGCTCTGCTGACTGCTCTTCCCCTTCTGTAAAGTTCCCATTGAACATTGCAGCAAAATAGGGTGAATGTTTGCAGAGAAGCGGCTTGGAAACATTGTAGGTTGCGGCTCCTATCTTTATCTTGACTATAGGGCCATGGTAAAGAGGCATTTGACTAGATTGAGCGTATTAGCGATGAGCCCCAAATAAGATAAAGTACATTAGCATACTTTTCTGTAAAAACGTCATAGGACATATCGAGCAAGCCGCCAGCAGACTCTCCGCCGTCTCTGGTCGACATTGTGCTGTAAGCGGAAGGCTCAGCAGGCCTCTAGTCAAGTGGCCAACGCGGCTGTTTGATCCTAAAAATGCCCAGATGATTAAGTGAATGTTTCAACATCAGCTTTCGTGAATTGGTCGACTAGGGAATTGTGATACCTTAAATTCCTATCTTAGGTGGGGTAAACGGGGTGCAATGAGTCAGAGCTGCTGGGCGTCCAGCCGCGGGGTGGTTTGGCTAGTTTTCATGGGAGTCCTGTGCATCACGCATAACTTAATACAGTACTCTATACCTTCGTGGACTAGGAAATTACGGCCGTTCTCATTAAAACACGGTTGGCTCAATAATATATTCCAACAAAGTCCTTGGGAGTGGGGCAGGGTAACAATTAACGTGTGTTTGCGATGTACAATAGAGATACAAGGTTAGATATATAGTTGTACGAGTAGTAGTCTGCATATCGCTTTACCTGCGAGAGGTCAGGGTAAATGAAGTTATCCATCAACTGTAGAGTTACAAACCGAGTAGCTGACACTATCGTTCGATCTGCCGCTGCTCACAGATCGTGAACTGACCTATTGGTCATTCTCAGACCGTATACGCACAGCGAACCTTTTTAGAGAACATATTGCCTCCGCTTCTAGCCTAGCTTGAGCCAGAAAACCTTAATGGTTGGATACGGGAGAGAATATTCATATCATGTTTTGGTATTTTGGCCTCTGATCTGGGAACACTTGCAGACAACCATGGAATACCTGGACACTGAAATCATGAAGAGCATAAAACAGTAACTGAGACTTACTTTTCGTGGCCCTTAAAGCAGACGTGAGGTGGGTATCTACCTCTCCATGTTAGCCGTTCTTCTCATTGGTCCAACTAATTTTCAAAACTATGCCCCAGGTAGTGACGTACAGTTCATTTTTGGGGCATATGGTAAGATTTGGACCACCCAGAAAAGCTTCGACTCACAGAGTGTTTGCTACATATTTGGCGAGGTTCTGAAAGTTAAGGACCACTGAGATTTCGCAACGACCCCCTTCTATGAAGTTGGCGGTGCGTGTGCTGGTCGATGTGAAAGCTATGGGGGTTGGGATGGCCACGTCAGATTAGCATCTGCACACCCATCACACTTCACACAGCACCCTTTTTACTATGGGATTGGCAGAACTAACCTGTTACTAGAAACCCATTACTGCTGCACGCATATACCGTGACATAAATACTTCCAGATGCATGCCCATGCAATGCTAGTATTTTAACTCTGATGTAGACTCTTTACGCAGTCACAAGTCCTTTTGAGCGTCTAATGGCAGGGAAGAAGGGAAAGAGTAAAAAAAAAATCAGCGAGCCCAAGAATATCTGCTGGTCCAGTTATTGCATTTACCGAGACGGCAGTTGCAAAGGGCGAGGTTACCGCAAAAATGAAAGAGCTTGTCCTAAGGTGTGAGATCCAGATTTTTATAACAAGTGACTTACTCCTGTGCGCTCAGCCATTTCCTCAATCCGAAGTACAGCGATTTATCTATCACCTGTAGCGGCGAAGTCTTCCCAGCTCACCAGAACATTGTCTGCCCTTAATCGATGTATTTTAAAATTGCCTGTGATGGTCGGTTTAAGGTGTTTACTCATCCTTTTTTACCTAGGTTGGATATTGTATACCCACTACGACAGCTACTGATTGGATGTTGGATCGACAGGAAGGTAACGGGGAGATAAGGCTCAATGATCGCGACCCTATGCTCGTCAGGAAGATGCTCGAATTCTTGTACACGGGCGACTATACCTATGAAGCTTCAAATGCAAGGGACAACTTTGACTCAGAGAATATTTCCGGCCAGCTTTCACAAACATACCTGGATAAGGATCTCCAGGCAGACACAGGGACCACAGAAATACAGGGGGAAACCAGCAGTGCAAACTCACGAACCGGTCAGGCTTTTTTTTCACGCCCAAATGTACGCACAAGGTGCCTATTTTCAAATAGACGGATTGAAAATTAGGGCAAAGGAGTACTTCGAGAAGTCCTTCATGAAATTTCCAGACCGAGAATCATTCACCTCCGCGGTGCTTGAGGTGTACGGCTCGACAGAAGGCTACGACCGAGGACTCAGGGACCTTGTCATCCAGATGACGATGGATAACCTTCTGCTTCTGAGGGCTAACGACAATCCCATATTGGACGGCACCTTTTTGGAAGTAATTCCCAACGTCATGTTGGAAATTTGTCTTTCCGCCTTGGATAGATGTGCTAAGCATCAAAGGGAATATAGAGGATGGGGTTACTAAGATTAGCTCTCATTGGAAATTGTTTTCTGGGGCAAGAGTGCAATCCAGAACGTCTCAGACCGGCTGATGAGGCAAGGGACGAAGCGATATCTATGCCCCACGCCAACACCAGTCAGAAACGGAGGCTGGTCGATGTGAGCCTTGGGATTATATCTGAAAATTTAGCAATTTAGATGTAGTTTGACCCTTTAGGAGCTCTCTAAACTAATAATGGTTCCCCACACACTGGTACAGCCCTTTTGCCAACTGAACTTATCAAAAAGTTGAGGTACGGAGGGTTTTCTGTTCTGCCCCACATCCCGCAGCAGGCTAATGAGACCAATTCTAGCGGGCCGGCTGCGGCGCTAAGAGCCTAAGACACTATCATAGTTGTTGTACTGTCCCGTCCTTTCAAGGATTTGAGCTTGAACCTCATTAGACCGCATATGTCCTCAATTTGCGGATAAGGCAGCCGGGAGCGCAAGGTCTGCTGTCCATGGTCATACATCACAGTGCCTACGCACCCCGTCGTACTGCGGTGAAGCTTTCCAACGGCCAGTGTAAGCCCAAGCAGCTGAAAGATGGAATTTCAAACAAGTCCCACTGGAAACTCTTTAACGTGCCAGTGTGCCATAGCGTAGATATCTGTGGAGGTCCAGAATTGTCCGTTATGTTCATACGATGCAATACAAGGAAATAGCGGTCGATTTAGTACAGAAAAAGGCGCTTATTGTGGAGCAAATTGGAATCTTTTATTTGAAACAAACCGCAGAGTGTTGTAAATCGCACAGCTTGAGCATATGTACTATCTACAGTGTTCATATTGCTAATCTCCAGTTCTAGCCGTCATATTTCACCGCTTTGGAGTCCACATCCTTCTCGATATCCAAGACCAAAGAACACAAAAAAGCCCTTATGGGTGCGCGAGCAGGCATCCCAATGCCATACCCAGAGGACAAACGTGTAATGCTGTCAGAAACATAGTCGTATCAATGTCACCATGTTCTTCCTTAGAAGTAGGCGGGGAATCCAACTCTGTGGGCTTTGTTTTGTTTTCTGAGAGAGACTTCATTTCCATCGGAGGAACCATGGGAACCGTACCAGCACTTTGAGTGCTATTTCTTGCTTTTCTTGTTCTTGTTTTTCTTCTCGTATTTGATCTCTTCGTAAGGAGCATTGAATCCGACCGACTCCTCAGCTTTGTTCTTCGAATACCACGAGTTTGTATCTTTCGCCATACCCCCATTACGTGTATCGCGAGAAAGAAGCTTCAGTTTGCTACCTGGGACCCAGTTGTCGCCCGATCTGAAGCTGAGTGTTGTGCTCAACAGTCTCAAGCTAGTAATCCGTCCTGGACGAGAAGTACACACTCTTTCCGGATCTTATCGCAATCCTCCCTGCTCAGGCTCGTCGCACGCGGCAGTTGTATTGCACCACCAAGAAGCTTTGCTTCTTCTAAGAGATCACACAAGGATGAAAATCCACCCTTCCAACACCTCTCAATAATCCCATCCAGATCCCCTCCGTTCAATTTAGGAAACTCCATCTTTTGAAGGCGTTTAACAATTTCCGGGCCACCCTCAATCAGAGTCTCGAACTCATAAGGCTCATATCCCCTTGTCATTGAATAGATAATCGATCCGATGGCAAACTGCTCGGTTCTAGCGCCGCACATCCCAAACGTGCCGTTCTCACTTCCCGCTTCGGAACCCTGTAGACGCGCCCATGGAGGTGCAGCACCGGCATATGGCTCGCCGATACTAGCCACACTATCAAAATCTGCAAGCTTCAGATGATCCTCGGCGTCTAGAAGCAGGTTCGGCGGCCGGATGTCGCCATGGACGCGTCCAAGTGACTCGAGCCAAGAGACGGCACTGCAGAGCTCCATAGTCCACCGCTCAACCAACGATGTGGGCTCAATTCTGAAGACTTCCGTTCCATTGTCCGTATGCCTCCTATTTCTCTGTAATCGCTGATCTAAGCTCCCCCCGCTGAGATATGCTAGAAAAATGCCGTTCGGAACGCACAGGAAGTTCTGTACTATGTCGGGGCAAATATCATGCTTTTCCAGCAAATCAAAAACCTGGACTTCTCGGTTGAAGGCTGTATCATCCGGGTCCTTTGGATATTTGAGGACAATGCGGTCATTAATCCGATAGACCCATCCTACTGCCCCCACGGACAAGAAGTCATGGGAGGCCAAGCGGTGCGGTAGTTTAACGAGTGCCATGTCTAAGAGTGCTTCTTGACAAAATTGATGTAGCTTATATAGGAACAAGAGCTCAGTGATATCATTCAAAGAGCTGAATTTATATGTGTGCATGTAAGGAGTGTGTACGTTTGGTGTTGAAGTTGACGAGTGAATTTTAAGTACAAATAGACAGCTGCCCCACATGTCCTGAGACCTAGTGGGCCGCTCATTTGCTAACCCACTTTCCTGCTGGGTCCTTCACCCACGACCCATTCTGAATGCAATCCTCACATGGCACCCGCTTAGTTGACTGGCCAAGATGTTCTGGTCCAGCTTTCTGAACACCACAGCCCCCACAGCCGTCCCAGGGGATCAATGTAACTGGCGCATCTTTCAACTTGTCGCCGCAAATGTATTTAACTTTCGGTATAATGGCCTTGCACATCGTTTAAAGATCGTGGAGCAACGGCGTGGTTCCGATTGAAGTCTCCAGTACCAGTTAGTTCAAAGTTCAACCATCTGCTTTCCATTGGATCATAGCCCTTACTTTTGATAACTGAAATGTATTGTTGAAAAGGGTTGACTGTCAAAGGGCATCACCTCCACTTACCTTAAATAATGAAATATTTGCAGGGAAGCAGCTTACGGATTTTTCCAGGAGCGAACAGAGCAGCGATCAAAGCCGGCCAATCAGTGACCTTCCTTACTTGAAGGCTCAAGCGCGTCGTTCTTCTTCACCCTGCTGTTTCTCTGCCTGCTCTTTCACATCACGCGCTTTCTCGCCCTGCGCTTTCTCACCCTGCGCTTTCTCGCCCCGAGCTTTTTCACCCCGAGCTTTCTCACCCCGAGCTTTCTCACCCCGAGCTTTCTCACCCCGCCCTATCTCATCCTGCTCTATTTCACCTTGCTCTTCCTCACCCTACTCTTTGCTCTGTCTGGATTTCCTCTAACTGCGGTATACTCTGTGCTTAGAAACCACTTTTAAGATGGCGATGTACTGTCACTGGCCGTGTCCATACTGTCTCGAAGACCAGAAATCTCCCGAGGGTTTGAAGGATCACCTGAGCGTTGCAAAGGTATTCACAATCATCCGGCTTTAATTCATTACTCATGATGGATAGCCAAGATGCGAAAAAGAGGCTCCAGTAACGGAATCAACTGAAGATGACGATGAGCTCCATTGGAAGTGTCCTGTTAGAGAGTGCGGGAAGTCATATGATCAGAGAAACAGTTTACTACGCCATTACCATTGGCGTAAGTCTCTTCTCTAGATTTTCCAAAGGACGCCGCTAAATAGAAGAATTAGATATCAGGTGTAAGCTGACCTGTGCGTGCAGCAAAACACTCAATAATCTCCGGTCGCTTGAGCTACACCTGGACAAATGCCAAGCAGTACAATCACCTGACCAAGATTCAAGTGCACGAGCAAATCAAATACAAGGGGAAAAAATGAAACTACGCAAGCAAGCATCTAGTCAGTTAGCTAGTGCATTCGCAGAAAGGCAGCATTCATCCACTCAGCAGGATAACGAGAAAAAGCGCAAAATCTCCAGCTTGGTTGTTATCAATGGTATGAGTCCCCTCGACTATTCTGCCCTTTTGTGTCCCAAGAGTGAAGTTAAGGTTCCGAGATATAAATGATGATACCCCGTTGAATAACGCAAACACCGTCTTCGCCGATCCAGATCTGCTGAACTTTGATGGATTTATGTTCGGCGCACACCTTTGGTCTGACGAGAATTTTGTTGCTCCGGAATTCTGTCTCTAGGATTCAGTTCTGCCGGAAAAATTCGCTCCGAGTAAAGCCCCAAAGCCAACCCCACATTCTCCGACTATCAAACATCGTCGAACAGCATGATGCTCGAGCCGAGTTCAATTGAATCTCTGGGAACATTTAGCTCACGGAGCCAACGGCCATTTGTGTTAGAAAATTCCGGAGTAGTTTTGAATGATGATTTAGTAAGAACTATTCCACACGGCTCAGCCGTTAGGCTTCATGGCGCTCTATTACCCGTTACGTTTCCCGATGACACAGTAGGTTGCTTATCCGGCCTGCACAACAGGCAAATAACTAATGCAGTATGCAAAGAGGCTTCGAAGTGTCCTCAATGATTACTTCTCCCCAGGGACGTACAGTATCGGGTCGCTTGCGCAAATAACGAAATTCTCGGAAGGTCGATGGGCTATGTGGGACACTCAGGGCGACGAAAACAGGCTGTTTGCATACATTCCATTCCAGGACATGTATATTCGGCAAGGTTCTCATCTGAGGAGGACAGTGACGCGTGGATCTATGTGCGTGATATTTTTCATAGCCACTTGACCTCCTTTCAACCCGAGAACTAATGTGCTTCTTAGCGTTTTCTGTTCGTCTCTGTGTCCCGCAATTTATATGATTCCAGTTAGCGGGGAATGTATTGTCTTGGGGCTGCCAATAAAGGGCAAGAAATGATGTACCTCTAGTGCAGTCGTTGTTGAAGGTTGTTTGAGCTTGCGAATGACAGAGCACGAACTGGGCATCTAAGGAGCCAGAGTCTACCTGTTGGGAGGACTACACATCGTAATCATTGTTGTTATGAAGCATTTTCTGAGAAAATAGGATTAGGTGCAACAGATTGTCCTCACTCAACTTCGGTTTTATCTAGGGCCATTTGTATGGATGCTGGAACGGAGTCCGTCGTCTAGTTGAAACCTCTGCCGACCCTCAGGTATCCTGCCAGTTCAGCAACCACATCATAAACCTAGTCTTCAATGGAAAATGCTTTGTGACTCTCTAATCCTGCTCACTGCTCAGCGGGCGATGATTGAATCGTCGACCACTTTCAGCGTGACTCGAGAAGAAAATAACTGTGGTGCATCTTGCTCTGCTAGCTGCACGTAACTGCACACTGTGTGATAGATTGTCAGTTGCCTGGCTGGATAGTCCTCCTATAAGTGGAGCGCGTTGGATAGTATTTCCCAGTTCGTGGCAGTATTATGCCTTGGGTGGACCGAGACGGTGTTTCGACTTTCAATGACCTTGAGAGGAAGACTGTGGGAGGCACGAAGAGATCCAGTCAAAGCTGCGGGCTGGGTCAGCGTACAACCCCTTCTGTGTCGATCGTCTGTTTGACCCCGTTGTTGTGCCTCTCCAGGAAGAGAGCTTTCTAATTGGGGTTTTATTGGTGACCTCACGCAGTCAAGATGGACAGTCTGTGTATAGTTTGGCCGCAACGGGTCACCTGTCGCTGCGGTCTTACGCGTAAACGCGTTGGACCGTAGCGTCAGAGAGGGCCCCGTCCGCGCTCCCCTGTGGGGAGGCAAGTGTCTGTGGATTGCAATGGCTCTATGATTCTATGTACATAGGGAGGTGGGTGGGAAAAAATCGAGTCTTGACTGCGTGAGAGATGACAAGCAACTTGCGGAGGCGAGCGGCTGATTCTCGTGAGGCAGTTGCAGGAGGGAGGAACCCCGCCGTAAGCTCTGCAAGTCGGTGAAGCCTAATCCGCAGTGTGATCATCACGTGAGGCAACCCCAATAAAACTATCCCAATTAGAGCTTGAAAGTAGTCTTACAGTCTTCCCTAGTGATATACATTCACATGGAGGACATAGTTCTCACAAAACTGGCTCTCCAGATTCCTTTTTTCTCAGTGGAGGTTAGCCAATTGTGCGATATATACTCAATTAAAGCTTGGGAGAAGTCAGCATTTTGAGTAAGAATGTCTCATGATGGAGAGAATGGTCCAGGATCGTCATACATCAACCTTTGTCAAAGTTGCCGTGAATGAATGAAGGGTTTTGTATACCTGTTAGTTGCAGCGTAGCGTCTGCCGCAGTTCTTGATATCAGGCCTACATAAATAGGTGCACATGCCCTCTTCTTCATCTTCTCCTATTCCATCTTCTAGCTCCTGTGGCCCTCCTTCTCTTCTCCCGCAGTCTACTACTTTATCTACATCCATCCATACATCAACCTTGACCATGTCCGCCATGTCTAGCATGTCTCTAGACGAGAGAGCCGCCTTCGTTGAGAATATTATCCAATATGCCTTTACCAACCGCGCAATCCTCTATGAAGCCCTGCGTGCCGCCGGTAACCTCGTGTTGACTGGACGGCCCCATCGGTCTGACGGCAACAAGGACCTAGCGCTAATCGGCGATGCGGTCCTGCGCTTGATTCTTGTGATGGACGGCTACGAAGCCAACTTCGGTCGAGGCTAGTTGCCCCTCACAAATGCTCCTGGGATGAACCACTAATCGTTTCGATAGGCCGCATCGACCAGACCGTCCAGGCCCAAGCCAGTAATCCCAATCTCACACAGATTGGCTTCCAAGCCGGACTGGAGAACTTCATTCTCATCAATCCGTCTCAGAGCACTGTGTCGAACAACGTGATGGCAACAACCGTTGAAGCGATCCTTGGCGCTGTCTACCTCGATAGCGACATGAATGTCCAGGCCGTTCGAGCTGTCATGGCTGTCCTGAACCTGGGATGGCCGGTTTGAATTTATCCATACTCGTGAACGAGGCGAATCGATGACATAAGTGACTCGAAATTCGTTACTTACCGCAAGGGCGCCCAAAGGTCTTCTCGCGCGGGACGGGCTTCCAGCCATTTTGCCCCGTACGAGGGCCCTTCGGGTACCCTTGCGGTCCTGGAACGTCTGAGAGTCGCGAAAGGTGCTATTCGCTGTGGCGGGTTAGCAGATCTTACTAGCAGACGTGATGTGGTGTTGTTGTGTTGCGAAGGGAGAAGGCTCTTGAGGGTTCCAAGGTGATCAAGTGTCGATTATGCAAGTAGGTGATAGGAGCATGAAATATTTTTTTGTTGGACGATGGCTCATGCGTTATACTGTATTTGCAACACCCCGTAGTGTACGTCATAGGCTTGACCTTAAACATGCCAATGGTAATGATTAAGTAGACCATTTACAAGGAATAGAGGCATGTGGCAGCGCTTTCATAGCTGATTGGCGTCGAGGCATCTCACATCGTTATTTCAGAATAACAGGTTCTCTCCCTTCTCTGCATCCCAGGGTTCTAGAGAAATTTGTACTATCGAGGTTCAAAGGCTGTCTTTCAGATTAATCCACTAATGTCTTGTATTTCGAATAGTGGTTAGTGATATTATGTACTGTGAAAGGAGTGATGGGCAGCGTCCATTTTCTGTAAATTCGAGTCCAGAGGTGACTAGTGGTAAGCCACGCGGAGGTGAGTTAATGAACGATATAGTGACATAGAAACACTTACCTTCAACACGATGGATCATGGACACTCAGAGGAAGTAAGTTGACGGGACTTTAGAGGGCTCAAGCT
This sequence comes from Aspergillus thermomutatus, assembly GCF_002237265.1. Taxonomy (NCBI): domain Eukaryota; kingdom Fungi; phylum Ascomycota; class Eurotiomycetes; order Eurotiales; family Aspergillaceae; genus Aspergillus; species Aspergillus thermomutatus. The sequence goes on along the minus strand of NW_020798096.1, from coordinate 65,529 downwards.
GGAAGTTTTATACCCAGAATCTGAGAATCTGGATATGCATTTACATTTCCTTGAAAAGCACAGTACTCTGGGAAAGCACCGACATGAAACACTGTTGACTAAAGACTAGCCCGTTATGAGGGCTTGTCGCCGTACCTATAGGCGAGGAGGGTGACAGTCAACTCTGAGAAGACTGAGATATTCCTTACTCCCTCAGCCTAAGTTGCGCACCTTAATTTGCTTATACAAAGCCTCAAAATCTACTCTTCAGGCTTGATAATACAGGAAGGGAGTTAATTGAATCTAGCCCCTCACCTTTTCAGGTTGAACTTATGGTAAACACAAGATAGTTTTCGCCTGAGTGCAGCTGCTAAACTCTGGCACTGCCGCACTGGGAACCTTTCTGGAGTCTCCCTCGTGCTGAAATGCTTGGCAGGCACCCATGCCACCGGTTTGTGGACTGCGGCAGTGCGGCGCTAAGCTTTCTTCGGCTTCCTCAGCCATGTCCCAGACTCCCAACCAATAGTCACCAGCCTCAGCGTATCCTAACCCGCACTACTGCGTAAAAGGATGGTTGTCGGCCAACCCCGTTTCCGCATCGACCCACCCCCTTAGATTGCGGCGTTTCATGGCCAATATTTCTAGGAAGCTACCTGATCGTTTGTCTCCTGATCTCCTCTTTTAGCGATGGTTTGACAACACACTATTCGTCCACAAGGCACTGCTCAAGGTATATAGTAGATTAGTAGCTAGTAAAATAGAACATCTTATATGAGTACGTGCGTATATGCGATCTCTCTGTAAAGAACAAAACGGATTCCTTGCAGCTCTTCAACCGTAACTGACAAAGCGAAAACGATACAGAGTCATATCTTCAGTCCACATTGCGCGGAAAATGGCCTTTTCCAAGGAAGGCACTCGGTCGAGTAGTTGTCGAAAGTCAGCGTCCCGCATAAGTATTTCCACGTTCCACACTGCATAATGTACCAACATATCTCGCATGTCGTCCATGTCTTCATTTCCCTCAAATACAAACTTCTGCAGTTTGACAATATCTCCAGTTCGTTCTTCAAAGAGGGTAAAGCTGGCCAGCGAGCGAATAAGCCGATAGAGCGACAGAGCGCAAAGCGGATCCCAGTCCGTTGTGTAGGCGAAACGATAAACTTCAGCGTGGCTTAGAAAAAAGGCCGCATAATTATCTGCTGGATCGTTGTCCGGGACTTCTTCATCTTCATTCAAGGGCGCCTTGTCAAGCTTCTTCTTGATGAAGGCACATATATCGGGTAGTTTCGTGGGATGGAAGATATTTTCTTGGTGGTTCATAGGATCCCATCGTCTGGCAGATCCCCGAGACAGCGCCTGGCTATCGCCATTGTCCCCGCACGAATCGGCAGTCGGCAACGGAACGGAGTAATCACCAGAATATACGAATTCGCAGCAACGACCAAAGACGACTTCATCGATCTGCCCATTGATGGGAGGCTGAAATATCTCCTTCGGGAAAGCACCAGCCAATGCTGCGTGTATTGAGAACCGCCTTCGGTTTTTACCAATGACGAACTCGACGATCCCGGATTGCATGATCCTGGTGATGTGTTAATTGTAAGGGCCACCTGCCCCGCTGGACGATGTTAGGACCTTACACATCATAACCAAGCACCATTTTTGCAAGCATTAATGGACCTGGAAAAACGCTGGGAGTTGAGGATGGTACTTTGACTGGAGAAACATATGTCTACTGTTCAAAGAGCTTGCTTTGGTGAAAAACGTCGAGCGAGAAGGCTGACGCGCATAGTGCTTATTATACGTCTGTCTCAACAAGTAATTCCCTTATATTTTTCTTAGACCTGAATGGTGCATGGTCCTAGGTAACAATGGCTGCAGCTCCCGCAGCGGTAAACCCACGCTACGGCCTTTAGATCCTAGTGGTCGAAGTGGTCATAATTTTGCCCTCAGCGCTGAGGAATCTATGATAGGCCCAGAGCCTCCTTCGGCCGCAGCGGATTATGACTGGTCTACCACCCAGAAGATTGTTATAATTGGTGGCTGTTCAGATGTCCTGATATCAGATTTCTGGCCCAGTGTTGAGCTGAACGAGCTCCTAGCCTTTTCCCTGCCCCAGCACCTGTGCCTATGGAACGGATACCGGGTGATAAGTGATGCAAGCACGGCAGGTACCTCGAATATACCTGGAATGACCAACAGCCTGCAGTCGCAATGCGTCGCTAGGCTTTAGGCTTCCGCAGCCATGTCCCCACCCGAATGACCTTGACCAGTACCTCTGAAGCACTAACACCTTGATAGGACTGCGTAAAGAACGGTTTGTGGGCGAAGCTGGTTTCTGCAGGGACTCACAGCTTTACGTTGCCGCTTTTCATGGACAAGGTTTCTGGATAGCTGCCTCATCGTTTGCTCCTCCCTTGAAACGGCCTGACAAGCACCCTGTCCTTTTGCGAAGGCGGTGAAGTCGCCTGAAAATTAAGGGAATAATCGGTGCTTTTTGCATGTACGAAAATCTCATGAGAAGATGATGAAGCGGGGCATGCCAGATTGGTGATGATATTATATCGTCCAGAATATTGAAGATAGCAACCGAAAGACCTTCTTCTCTAACATCATAAAGAAAATAACTCAAAAGGAAGTCGTAAAGCTACTGTAACCTGCGAGCAACAAATCGTTCCAGCTTAGCCAGACAACCGTGTCCATTTAGAGGAGAAGAGCATGGTGGGACATCCTCTGCATGTTGGTAAAGTGCAGAAAGCTTTGGGAACTTTATTTCGCAGCTGGGGCATCTGTAGAGCCACCCTCCGTGCTCGAGATCATCATTTATATACTTCCGGCTCTGGTAATAATCATGGCCTATATCATCAATGTCCTCCTCGGTAGTATGCGACGCGCAACTTCCAGACTCCAGATGGATTAACATTCCGGAAAATGACTTAAAGTTTTGGTAACAACCGTAGCATTCCAGGTTTCGAGGTTGATGTTTCTGTTGATGCTGAAGAAACGGTAATGTTAGCAATGGACATATTAAACTAGCCGGTGTACTACCATTCGCAAATTGTTCTTGTTCGCAAAGTAGTCACCACATTTGACGCACAGGTGGTGCTGAGTAATGTCGTGTTCTTGCAGTTGCTCAACAGCATCAAAATAGACATTGCACTCTGGGCGAAAGTGATGAGACTTCACTAAGTGGTCTTGAAGCTCTTCGCCGGTAGCAAAGTCTCGTAGTTGAGGACAAGTCGAACAGACAATATGTCTGCTGGACTTTCGAACATGCGTGGTCTTCGCTTGAGCCGAAATGAAGACCCGGAAACACCTCTCACACCATTGATGTCGTGATGTCTGCCTGCAATGGGCGTAAAGTGCAGATTCAGAGCAGAAAATTCGTTCACAAATAGTACATTCGTAGTTGACACCATCATACGCGAGATACGGGCCTAAGTCCATATCAATTAGTGAATCAAGCTGCGGAGAGCCACATAAGAGAGAAGGAGTGGAGGGTCCAAATTTCTGAATGGCAACAAGGAGATGGATGGTTTGCTGGATGTGTTGAGGTTGATGTGAAGCGAGTAGATAGTGATAGTCACCTTGGAACGTGGATGGATAAGGGCGCAAGCCAAAGTAGGCTGCATCCATTGTATAGAGTAGGAACAACGATGAAACTGGATTGCGGGGCGAAAGGGTTTTTGCCAAATCGTATTTTTTGTTTGCTGCTGGTTTGTGCCAGACCATACAGATCAAGCCGTTTGCCGCTGTTGTTCACGCAGCAAAGGCCGATTACTACCAATGTGCAACGTGCCTCGTCCCAACCCCACTGATCGTACGCTTCTTCCCCCCCCGGCCCAATGATCTGTCCTGCAGGCAAGACTGAGGCGCCAAGGCCTGTGCTGAGGATCGCTGGCTCAGCCAGCCCTTATCTGCGTCCTAGATGTAATTAGCCCAACGCGAAGCCATTTCAAAGCGTGGTGGCCTACATTGCCACTATGAGTCTGATCTGCATGGGAATAGAACCTATATCCTGGCGGCTTGTGAATCATGCGATGAATGCTTAGACTGCTACGCAGGGAGGTAGGGAATAAATCAAAGCATATCAGGTTGTCGGTTTAGCCGGGTCCTGGATCACGAAGCACAGGATTGCGGCAAGGGCAGTCCGACAGCCCTTCTAGGGTGAGCCTGGTAACATTGAAGTTATTCCTAATATTACGACTGATCCCCGAGATTAAGGGGGATCGGGGGTGCCTAGCTACAGATATCACCGTACGCGCTAGCATACGGAACAACTAGTAATTCCGATCCGGAGGTCACGTGCATGCCTCTGTGTACTGGACGCAGAGGCACGGAGTGTAGGATCGATATTCACACACAGGTGCATTTGGCACGTACGAGACAAGTTATATATACAAGGGTAGACCTCACTAAATATACTCTACATAAGAAAAATACGCAAGCCAGGCTTCAGCGGAACATTGTACACAGGTTGCAACGACTGCATACTAGACATCCTCACATGCTATCATTGGTGTCGCAGCCTCTTTGAGCGACGCGGCGGTGGCTCTGTAACGGTAGGTTTGTCGAGATCCAGCAAGCGCGGGTCGATATTTGCTGTCGCAGGGCCGACAGAGGAAGCGGGAGTGCTAGTGCCTGACCGCCCACATGATTCCAGAGAAGCATCTGTGCTGTCGATAGAGGAAGTATCGCTGCAAGTTAGCAGACATCTCTTTGGGAGATGTTTTAATTTGATTTCGACATCATATGAGTGCACATTGACGGCATGCGCCAAGAATTCAGTAGCTTCTGTGAACTTAGGGATATTGCAGCAGGCCGCCCAGGTGCAGCTAATCCCCTCGTGCGCATGCTTGAGATGAACGTCAATGAGATGGCGACGGACTGAATCTTTTCGCCTGGGAGGGAATTTATGTGGAGGCGGATTAGATGCCGAACGACGCGACAAACCGCAACAGACAATGCAAACATCCGTTGGGCAATCAAGGGCTTCCTCTCCAGAAGGTGGTGATTCTTCCGACGCTTCATGTTCAATTTCATCGGCCTCAGCGTCATCACTCACAGCCCAGTTGATTCGGTTGCCCCGCCGGCTTGGTTCGCAGAGCTTCGAGAGCGCAACCATGTCCTTGGTAACCTGGATACGTCGTGCAAGTAGTTTATCCGCATCAAAGCACTCCGCTTCAGGGCCATAGAAGTTCTCCACAAGTCGCGCTCGCTCGGGAAAGACGTATTCCGGAATAGGAATACCCCAGTCTTCATTGTCGGAGTCGCCATCTTCACAACTTTCAACATCAGACTGACCAAGAAGTTGCTTGATCTGTCTGTCAACTTCGAGGACCGGCTCATTGTGAAAATATTCCTTTCTAGCTGTCTCGCGGGTATCCTTTGTCAGGCTCTTCCTTACCCGAGAGAGCTCCTTTTTAACTGCCTCATGTCTTTCATGCAGATGAGGGAATGACTCCCGAGCTTTCGCCACCGTACCAGCTAGCGATCGCATCTCCTCCTTTAGCTCCCTCTGCTCTCGTCTAAGCTCCAGGATTCTGGGGTCTCGGCAAATAGCACGTTTCTGCTGGTCGGTAAGACCTGACGGGGCAAGGGGATCCCTCTTCCTGAGCATGCTTCCAGCAACCCGAAGCAGACCTTCCTGAGAGGGTCGGAGAAGCACGACATGCTGGAGATCGCGGCCGATAAACTGTGACTGGTAATGCCTCTCGAAAACCGCGTCGCCGGACTGGCCTAGCACTCTCTGCCGCTCTTGGCTTGTGAAGTTCCCTGTAAGGTCAAGTTAGATACACTTTGAGGTTCTTTCGTTTAGCAAAGCTATCTTCCACGCGGGAGGACATACGATTAACTTCATTGGCAGTCCAGCGCCGGTAGTTATAATGGCCAATATCGTCCTCAAACTTAGCATCTCGACCTAGTTCATTGAGCGCTTGTCGACTTGAGTCATACGTCATCGGCAGTGACTTATGGAGCTCGTAGCCGTGCGGAGTGCGCTCAATACGTCGAAGGAGAGGGGTATCAAGGATTTCCGGCTTCCACCGGAGGGGAAGTGACTGGCGGCCCTTTCGAACTCGAAGCCGCCATATCAGATCTGGAGTCAATTCATTGAGAAAAGCCCCATCGCGGAAAGCTAGTGAGATAATTTGGTTGATTGGGCAATAAGCCATTTGATAATCACCATGCATGAAGAATTTAGTTCTGAGAAAAAGAGTTAGCCTCAGCAACCAGCTGTCTATGGATCCGCTTACCCGTCAGCGCCTTCTGGCCGGCCTTTGAGGTTGCGAAACTCAATGATGGCACAAAGGACATCACGCTTGCTATCTGGGTCTTTAAGAATGAAGAGCTCAATATCGCGGTAGCAGACTGAGTCTGGAAGATCGTCGGCCGAAACGTGTTTGGGAAGGTCGCTCTGAAAAGTCTGCTCGCGTTTGCGTTTGCCCAGGGATGACTTATGGCCAGTTTGGGAAGCTTTCTGAGGAAGCAGTACACCCGGTCGCGTTCCAGTGATGGCAGACCAGAGTTGGACTATGGCAAATTGAATAATCATGCTCCCGTGACGGAAAAATCTCGAATATATCCAGTGATGGCGATATAAGATGCAGAAGACATTAACGTCAAGGGTGTCCTTCTTCTTCATACGCCTAGGGATCTTTCGCTCTGCGGGGAATACTTGATTCAGGAACTACCGCCGATGTTAACGGTGAAGCTGTTGGGACCAAGAACAACTAACTTACTCGTCGCATCTGTTCGTAGACATTGCCATTCAGACGGCGCCGTGCAAACAGACCAAAGTATTGGCAAAGCCGTCGCCAGTACTCATCGTACGACTGAAGAAGCTTCTGTCGTGAGGTTCTGTACATCCAATCGAAGAAATTCATGTAGATCGTTTGGTCCTCCAAGAGTAAATACTCCACGTAGTCCTCGTTTGAATGGATGCAAAATCTGTCGACGGTACGTTAAGGATGTACGATCCTGGCAGCAGTCCGAGAAAGCGCGTACGTACCTTCGCCAGTATCTTTCGACCACTGCAAGACCTTCCAATGTCTTGGGTTTGAAGTTCGGGGGTAGCCATCCAACACTGCGGAAATGCTCGAGCCTGGCTCGAGTTTCTTCACAGAGGATCGGGTCGGTCCAGTATTGATGCTCATTAGGATCTGCGGGAGGGAGAGGAGGCGGTGACATCACGATAAACCGATCCAAATATAAGAGAAAGATGATTGTTTTCTACAGTGATTCGAGCAGCTATCGACTTGCGGATTGATGTGGAAGGCGTCAAGGTGGGAGGAAGGCGCGAAAGTGCGAGGGGGGGAAAGGAAGGAGTGAGGATGGGCGGCATTTTATACAGCATATGGGCAATCCGGTTGAATCGAGGGAGCTGGATCCGGCTGCTGAGGAGGCCATTGTCGGCGTCGCTTCTGGTCGTGAGTTGAGACGGAGCGAATGCTCGCTGAGGTTCGTCACCTCAGGACGGTGACTAAACAATGCTTGGCGGGTGCAGAATAGTGGTGTGCAGCACGTGCTTGAGTGCTAAAGCGGCGGCTCGCTGAGGGAAAATACAGGTGGAAATGCGGCCGTTTATGGCCTCAGTAGCGGTCATTTTCGGCGTCGATTTCACAGGTCCTCATATTCTATGTGTAAAAATTGTTCTCCGAATGCGCCCTGCACTAAGGTAGTCTGCAGTCTGCAGTCTCCCCGATATGGGTTGCCAGCTAAAGAAAGTCCATAATTTGCTAAGACCACACACACAATGCATGAGCGGTCGCGCGATGGTGCGAACCATGCAACATGACAGTTGGCGAACTAAAAAGCTATGGCTCTCCTTTGGGTAGTTGAGAGGAAGATACTGTTCAGAATCAGGGCAAGGCAGGTAGGCCCCCTAATCATTCAAATTTGCTTCCGTACAGACTTATCGAAGAGCTATCACGATCATATTCAACTATGCAGGAAACTTTGGTTCAAGCGAAAGAAGACTGATGATAAGGGAATACTACAGAGAGCACAACAGATATCGCTCAAAGGAATTCGAAAGGAAAAAAATAAAAATGGACATGGGCCCGAGCCGCGATTCGAACGCGGGTCTCATCGAGACAAGGTTTGGAACACCCGCTGAGGCGAATTAGAAGGAAGGCACCATTATCATATCAGGGTTAAGGGCTGCTTACAACGATGAATCTTACCCCTGGACCACTCGGGCGATAGTGTGGCAAAAATTTACCGAGGTGTTTTTATATAATTATTAGCTACAGTTTCAGCTCTCCCAGACGCATTAGACCCTATGCTCAGGAGCTACTTAGAATAGGTTGTTTAGAATAACCCCTACTGGTAATAATTTGATAATAATATCAACTGGGGTAGGTGGTCTCATTTATTTTCAAGGTATCAAAGCTTCCGAAGAAGGGGATGAAACGATAAAAGTCCTCCGCTACACTTTGTAGGTGTTTGGGATGCTGGACGTATGAGTAGTACTCCCCCTTCACAATGAAGAATGAGAACCATCTTTTACCTTGATTGTGCTCACGATCCAGGATACACTATAGCCCGAGTGCCTAGTATGTCATATATGCGCTTATATTAAGTGTATATGGGTCCCAGGCATGATGATCGCATATCATGGTGGTCTGGTTGATCATATAAAAGTTCCATCAGTAGCTTGCAGTCAACGGTATTTCTCATTCATACACTCAAAACTCTTACAAGGGGATAATGCAGTGTTCCCACTTTATCATAAAAATGTCAACCAAATAATGCCCCAAGGTTGGTATATAGCGAGAGTTGTCAGAGTTGTCGCTTAGTATTTTCATGTATCCACGGAGTCCGTCCGGCTTACTCTATCCATGAGAAAGAGCAATGATAACAGGGCAACGAATTCGTAAGATCTATACACATGCAAATATAGCCCAGTGCTGTCCGATCTACACTATTGTCAAATTTGAGGCCATGTATCAGTTTGATTATATATTCAGTTATTTTATGCAAGCTCGTGGATAAGTTGGAAATTCCAGGTCACCTTTTGATACTGTGGTACTCCGTACCTTAGGATTTGTTGACGGAGATGTCATCCCACGGAGTGTTCAACATACAACTAACTACCTGGCTATCATCACCATGTCCTCTCAGATAAATCAAGAGACTCGTGCCATTAACTTACTCCTTGCCTTTCGGCCAATCATTATTAGAGACCTGCAATCTATTTTCAAGCGTTAAGCGATGATCATCAATGAAACGCGGCTTCCGTCCTGATCGACATTACGAGCTGCATGTCATGTCTCTCTGCGCACCGTTGCCCGTTCCATTCCTAGCTAGACGAGGCCAAGGGGCCAGTTCACTAGAGGAAAAAAGGTTGACTCTGCCGTCCGAAGGATCCAGATTCCAGTATGAGGCCCACTGAGACTTGCTCTAACTAGATGGATGTTCTCTGTCGCTGTGTCATGTAATCATAGCAGGTGGAGAGTGCAGAATACTGTAATAGTGTTCATGCTGATACCAAGATACATCCGGGGTGGACCTGAAAGGCTTGTTATCATGAATGATACCCCCCTAAAACTATGGATGATTATCTGTATGGAGAGTATGCAAGAGATAGTATTACTCTTCTAGTGAAAGCCTCATATGAGATAATGGAGTACATAGTAAAGGGATGACTGGCCATTCGGTTAAGTATCTCACATAGAAGTAATTCTCAGTACCCCATAGCATGGAGTAGGAGGTACGCACTAAAAGGGAATAGAGAACGAAGCAGGTATCTGTATGGAGTATCTACTACTGTCTGTTTCATGATGTATCTTGTTTCTACAGAGTACAGTAAGTAGGCCACGGGCTAGGAGGCCGGAGCCTACCTAGGACAGCTTGGGCTAGGTGCATATCCGTACTCGGCCATTCCCGGGTGAGAGTGGACTCAGTGGGGAGGCCAAGGCAGCCCCAGTCTGAGTCCGTGCAGCCGAGATATGTGTTTGTTTCACTAATCAAGTTCGGAGAAATGAAATTGCAACGGGCTAGCGGCTGGCGATAATGGCATGCAGGCAAGCCAAAGTAGTAATGATCTGTGCCTCTATGCATCTTCGACCCTCTTGAGTTAAGGAGGTAAATCGGCTGCATGACTGGTAATATTGATGATTAGGTACAGTTGAAGATTGATTGCCATTTTGTTACTTGCAACTGCCTTAAGGAGTTTAAGAAAGCGTCAGTAAATATGTTGCAACAGAAGAAATATTCAAGCTGTCTTATTATGGGATGTTCAGAGGATCAGCATTCTGTAGGTTTAAAACTGTGCACATTCCATGACAGATATCAAGGTGTTCAAAGCTAATGTCGCCATGTGCCCATTTACTGAGGTGATTATTGTATTTTTGTGAACCCTCATGTTATCCTCAGCTCAACCAAAATCAAGTTACCGTCCATAACCTTACCCACATAGACCTGGAACCTATCTTGCTCAGATTGTAGATCCTCCCACTCAATACTACTCAAGGGTAGAATTGCATATGCGTGTGCCATCAATCTGTAGCTCTGTATTATCTGCCATGACTCTGGACTCACAAGGTACCAGAGGAGAAAAATAATTTGATTGTTAGTAAGGTAAGTATCCTTTTAGAGCCACTTGCAGAAAGTTGTATTACCATCTGCAGCCACACTGCTCTAAGGCTGATGGTCTGCTTATGGCCTAGTAACTTAGCAAGAACTTGTGAGTTGCAACTTGCGAGAAATCGCTTCGTAGATAAGTTTTATTATTTTTATTATTACCGCAATTTGATCGCCTAGGTGAGCTCGGGCCGCAGGTTCGTTGTCGCTAGTAACAATGTATCAGTCTTTCAGAGATTTACAACTTATTTGATTTGCTGGCAATTGGTCGAACCACCCGAGGCTAAGATATCTCCGCTTGGTTAGATAACCAACCTACGCAGTAGTAGGAATTAGGTGCAGTTTTAAATCCAGAGGATCAATGTGAGAATCATTTGCCTGTGAGTTTTCCTTTCATACAGGCAGGTGTTATGTGCCTTCACCAAGATAGCCTTGTGAAGATGGGTCCTACTATCTTCTTCCTTCTGAGACCTATATGCCAGACACCAGTGGTCTTTTACTCAATTTACGCTTTTCCATGTGGATTTCCTGGAGGCTCCTTTCTTCCTTGCTTTATGGATTATTCAAATATGCAGATGAATACAAATGCTTAAAAAGAGTGTTTAGTGCTGAATGAGTTAACTTAGTCTTTCCCATACAAACTAATTACTAAACATGGCGAATCTTCTTACTATTTCAAAATCAAGATTTTTCTTTGCTTCATTTTCAAGGATAGTATACAATAGTGTTACCAATGACTGTCAACGTCCATTCTACGAATGGGGCCATGCTAATGCTAAAGAATGTGTACTTGTGGACCTAGGTACAAAGCAGTCTGTACTCTGAAGATAGATATTGGAGGGCGCTGTTTCTAGGTCACGTGCTATCTGGAGTCACAAATAGGCGAGCCAAGATGAGTAAGAGGCTCCTCCTTGGAGGACCTGTTTTGCAAACTTCGAACTCCAAGTTCATTCCTAAGAAGAGCCTTTGGAACTTGAACGATCTCATGAACCAGCCTCTCTTGACTGTCAGCAATTCGGCCTCTGGGGAATACTAGTCTCGACGAGGTACGGGTAGTCGACTTCGTATTACTTGCAGCCTACGAGGCACGTTAGTCTACCTACTCCACCTGAGCTACTTAGTGTATGGTTGCCATCCAAATACAGTAAGGTTTTCATGGCCCACATTTTTATAGTATCTGACCGGCCGAAAGCAAGAGAGCAGCACAGGACCACACGGGCAAGTAATTCAGCGGCAGGTGGTGGCTGAAGAGCACAGGGCTAGAGATCACCGCTAGGAGTGATTCACCATTACTCCTCTCCTGAATGTTTCTATGCTGAGAGGCCTTGGCTCCATTCTGTGCAAATTCATGCTGGTGACATGAGCACTTTCTGGCTGAAAGGGGTGTCTGATAGTAAAGTTCACATTCCATTATAATATTTCCTAGTTAACTAAGAAACTCTTTATTTATAGGTGTCTCTCAAGACCTATGACTTAGTATGTCTCTAGGTACATACCTTTCACTCATTTTAAATCTTACTTTTTCACAATATTGATGTTATACATCATTAATGAAGAACATACCATTGGTAGTCTAGATTTCTTAATGATTAAAGTCCATTAGAGCCTCCCCAGCCTGTGTCACATTCATTCCTTATATTTAAGTAGCAACTGATACCTGTTGAACTCTTAATTTATATAGGATACATCTTCACCTCACGAGGCTCTTTCTCGGGATACTGATCCGATATGTGTGGGAATGCCTGGGCTCATATGGTGTAAGAAATACTCATACTTCAAATCTAGCTCTGCTCCTGGCATGCAGGTTGTCTGAATCTGATTCTTCGAGTTCACCGAATCGCAAACATTCCACCCTTGCGCCTCTGCCTATCTTGATGTCATTTCACCTTCATCATCCTATCATATTAAGCTCTAGATGAGTAAACTTTGAATATGTCCTCCATACATAAATAGAATGAGGTGTCGCAAGTCTTGGCCGAAACCCATCCACAGTTCCACACACCACAGTCGATGTCCATGTGCCATAGCTCGCCAAACAATGCTTCACTTGGCCAAACTTAACTATTCGAGTCATCTGAAACAGCTGAATAATAGAAGAATCAATCATTGATGTGGTTGAATTGCAGACAAGGTATTTTGAGAAGACAAGAATCATAATCATGGGGCGCAGACATATGATGTTACATGCAAAATTTTCAACTCCTAGTGCTTCTTAATTTGTTTCTATCCATATCTTCTCCCCTTATTACTTTAGTCTTATATCTATAAAACAATCAAAGAGGATACCTAGAAATTACACAGAGTACCTCTTTGACTTATGTGCAGCAAGCTCCACTACTTAAACTAGGGAATGTGCATTTAAATTAGCTTATAGTTCTCTGGATGATCATATAGATCTAGTTATAGTAGTATAGTGTTTTGTCTACAGAGTATTTCATTTTCACTTCATATCTTAGATTTACTCTGTGAATGTAGTAGTAAGTGTCTTGTATATATATATATATATATATATATATAGCCTTCATCTACAAGTTTTAATCATGTTAAATATAGCAGAGTTTCAAATAGACAGAATAATCAGTAAATGTTATTCTTTTAAGGTATAGTAGACCTTAGATGGAACAATGAGATGATGAGAATCAGAATCATAAAATGAAGAGCAATAAGAAGGGTTATGAATAAGACCTAAGAGTACGAACCAGCTGATAACCAATAGCTACCTATACTCAGGCCTTCTCCACTCTTCTTTCCACATACTAGTAGCACTAGTAGTGAGTTAGTTCGCCGGTCCATCGGCATCACTTGCTCATCAGGCTGCTCAATTGAACCATCAATATGCATAGATAATATGTGACTCGGTTGTGGATCAATATTATCAATTCCGTGCGCAGCTTTTGGCATGTACTTGCAGTTTTGAGAGAGACCAGAGATCCAGCAAAAGAGCTAAGTAAGGTAGCTAGGTATAATTGCTGATATAGAGACTCAGAGTAAGATCTCCCAAGCCCGTGCTGACTGCTGAGAGTAAAGTACTCCATACTCCGTACTTATCTCGGAAATGTCCTAGACCACCAACTTCTGTGCTAAATATCATAGCCCATGTCTATCACTATCACTTTCCTGAGTTCGCATCTCCTAACCTCTAGTTTCGAACACCGCTATCTATCCAATACAGGAACTACCAGGCTAATTAGTACCTAATACCTAGGTAAGTATAGTACACTAGGCATTGTAACTGGCCAGAGTGGTCTTATGATTTTCTTCGTTCCATTTGATTATTATTATTTGTATTTTTCCTTCTGACTACGACACCCACCCTCCACTACTACTAAAACACCTGCTCCATGTCACTGCATACACTACTAGCTGCATGGACCGCCGCCAATTCTTTCTCCACCCTCATTATCCTCCATCAGTCCATCAGTCCATCTAGATCCAGGGTCTCTGACGCACGAGGCAAAAATACAACCTGCATGACACTCGAAAAGACAAAGGACCTAGAGTCCACAAGTAATACATGCTTCTCATTCGCTGACACTGTTATTTTCTATTTCTGGTGTGGATTTTGTTCTAAAGAATGTAGTAACTGACTTTATAAGCTATTAACAAGATACTGGACTTCGAACATGTGTCTTCCCTGTCACGGACTTCTGCACAAATGATAATTGCCAATGTTGCATGTCTGTCACTTAGTTTTACCTGCTCGCAGAAGCCAATTAAGCCGGAAGATTTCTCCTTCCAGTCTCTGGCAGAGCATCTTTTCTCACGTAGACATTCTTTCTAACTCGCCTCTCTCGCTTTCTCTCTCCTTCAGTCTCTCACTCTTGTTCTTTTCTCTCACTCCTGCACAGGTAGGAAGGCGAGTCACATTCTTTTCCTCCCTGGTCTTCTCGCCTCATTCCGACCTCGTGCCTTCTCGGTGACAATTGTTCTGTAGGAGTGGTGGCAAAAAGGTCGTTACTTGCTATATCACCTTACTACAACATTCCTGTCAGCTTGGTCTACAGCTCGCAGCCACTTTTATGAGAGAGGAGAAGGGCTCTCTGAAAGGTAGAAATAGTAAGGGAATAGCAGGAGCAAGCTCAATTGATATCAAGGAAGACCTCGTTGGTTTTGTTGACAATCATGGCTTTCCCATTCATGCGAGCATTTATTGCTCTTTTGTAAGTAACCACATCAATCTTGCCCCTCAGTTTTGGAAAATCTGTCAAATTGGGAATCTAAATTTATTGACACTTCTCTTCTCACAGCCTTTACCGTTACTTTCGTCTGGTTGTGAATCTTGTCTCATTTTGGACTTTCAAGCCAATTCCCCCACCGGAAAATCCGAAATTGACAGCGCAAGATGTGACTGTTATCCTTCCAACATTGGAGGGTTGTGGCGACGAATTAGTCGAGACGATCAGAACGATCCTCGACAATCATCCATATGAACTTCTACTGGTGACTATTGAAGCAAATAGGAAGAAGGCTGAAAACATGCTGAGTCTAATGCCTGCTTCCAAATCGAGAATTCGTCTTTTCACCGTGACCCATCCCAACAAACGTCGCCAAATGACAAGAGCTATTCCAGAGGTTCGCACAGCCATCACTGTATTTGCTGATGACGACGTCAGCTGGCCACGTACAGTGCTTCCTTGGATCCTTGCCCCTTTCGAGAAAGATGAGAGATACGGGGGAGTTGTCACTTGTCAGCGATTGCGTCGTGCTGTTGCGCCCACTTTCTCTCAGCGTATCTGGGGCTTTTTGGGAGCTCTGTACTTGGAGCGTCGAAACTTTGATTGCGCAGCCACCACGCACGTGGATGGTGGATTGCCCTGCATGTCAGGTCGGACTGTTGCATACAAAACCCACATTCTTCAAGACGAAGGCTTCACATATGCTTTCACGAATGAGGAGTGGTGGTTTGGTAAATACCAATTAAATGCAGATGATGACAATTTCATCACGCGCTGGATGGTATCGCACGGCTGGGAGACATTCATGCAGTACCATCCTGAAGCAGAAGTCTTGACAACTTTGGAAGACAATCCAAAATTTTTGAAGCAGTGTGCGCGATGGTCAAGAAGCAACTGGAGAAGCAACCTTACCAGTATGTTCCATGAAAAACACATTTGGTAGTAAGTATTGCCTGGTCTTTTTACTCGTTCATTTTTCACTTCCCATCATTCCTCCCCTCGCCCCCGTTTCTGCCCTCCTTTGCTGCTACGTCTTTGGCCCGCAATCAGGTTTCAACACGCGTTTCTCCGTCAGAAATCAAGATCCGTACGAGAAAGGCCTGCTGCACTGGCTCAGGAATCTCAAAAGGGCTGGGTTTCTACTGGCAAGTCAACGCATTGGTATTGATTCCTTAGTGGATATGCATGACACTTCCGTATTTGGCAAAGTACATAACCTACACAAAAAAACCAAGCGCCTCGTTTGAAGCCGCACGCTAACATTGAGGGTCTGTGTCTCAAGTCGCCAACCTTGGAGTGCGTACGCTGTCCATCTGACAACGCTGTCCCCGCCAGCGCTTTTGGGTGACTTGCTCCTTCTTTTCCTGTGCCATAAAGCCACCATTTCATGGGAAGGAAACTCGCATGCTCTGGCTATGCAAGCCCTAGGAGTATGGATGTTTATGAGCAAATTCATCAAACTCTTAGGACATTACATCCGGTACCCGGTGGACATCTTGCTTCTGCCCGTCTCTATCCTTTTCGGTTATTTCCACGGAGGAATCAAGATGTATGCGGTGCTAACTCTCAATGTGGTAAGTTTCCCATTTTCAAAGCTTTGTTGGCTTGCCCCATCCACTGTTCACCCTCCATGCAGCGGTCTCGCCGGTCTCAAGCCTGCTGTGTCCAGATATCCAGATGCTACGCAATTTCTTTTTTTGATCATCCATCGACATAACTCCATTGTTCACGGTCCCTATCCACAAAACAATCATACTACACTTGTTTTGATGTTCTATCTCCCCCCCTTGGCCCGGCTTACAGGTGTTATTTGGTAGCCCTTTGTTTCCCCTCTCTGTATTTTGAGTTTGTTTCCTTTCTGAGAAAACGACCCCACAACGCTTCGAATATTCATTTTCTATTGGTGTTTACGACAAATTTCGCTAACATGAAGCCTGTGCTTCCTCCTTTCGCAGACCACATGGGGCAGCAGAGATGGTGCCGATGATTACGATGCAGAACGCATGAAGAGACGGACGGATATTGACCGTATGAAGCGGCCGTACTACCCCAACTTCATAACTCAATGATCGCGGTTTTTGCACCCTCTTGGTGCTCATTTCCTGCATTGGTCGGAAGTCTCTCCTAACTCCTCCGCCCTTGTTGCTTCAACATGGCTCGAGGTCCCAACCATAGGGCACTCAATATCTACTTCACCTCAACGCTATTTTAGCATAAGGAGGTAGTGCTTATCGGATGGACCAGAAAAGCTCTCGCTACGATAGGACTTTTGCTTCTTCTCATGCGATTATGCGAAAACGCTCCTTCCGAACCAGCTCTTTTCAACCGAGCATCTGCATCAGCGAAATCGGCACTGATAATATTTGAAATGCTCTCTCGTTGCCGTCCTCTTCTCATCTCATCCTTCCCCCTTCGTCTTGTCATGATGCCCAAGATCATTCTTACGATGGAATGTCTTAATGACACCGGGATTCCCATGATCAGGGTTCATCTGGTCACTTCTGTATTCGTGCAGAAGTTTCAAATTCATTACACAGAAGCTTTCAGGTGCCAGCATGGCGATGCTGGTCTCAATTTCCTGCCCAGGAACCTTTATACTTCCCTTGTCCCTTCCTACCTCTCTTGTGTCCCAACACTTGAGTGAGCCAATGGTGGGCGCAGTTTTTTTTGCCTATCACCTCTCAAAATATATCCCTCCATTCTCCGAGTACAAATTCGACCTTCTCAGTCGGGTCAACAGGACCGATCTTTACAGAAATAATTCTCTTGAACGCATACATTTGTTTGACTCACTTTGGCATCAAAACATGATATCCTTTCTTTTTCCGTGTAATTTATAGCAAAAGCATGGGCGGGCTTGTTCATTGCTTGTGTCACTCTACTTCTGACTGTCGCATGATTCTTGTGCTATCTCTGAACTGGGTACCTCAAAATTGCAACCGGGAGGCTCTGATATTTCTGTGATCTATGGTTGATTTGTCGTTTTTTCCCTCAAGACTCCTCAAAACTAGCGGCGGTCAAGTTAGTCATTTGTTCCATAATAATATTTATTGATCTGGTGCGATTACGGTTCGAACGACAACGTGTGTAGTTCCAGTGGCATTTGGCGACTCAAACTAAGATGGCAGCGGTCTTGCAGGTAACTGTAATTGTATGCCGAATGCGAAAGGAGAAAAGAGCTGGTCATTTCTCCATGCTAATATCCCAGGGTACATGCCATTACTGACATCTTGTAGTAACTTCAAAACTCCTCAAATGGCAGCATTCATCACTGATAGTATCTTGTGCATGTGTGTGAGATGCGTCAAGCCAGAGCAAGAAAGGGGTGAGTACGGAGAGAGGTTATGATGCCCATGGCATTTGGCGGTAGGTATCTATTGTATATGCCTTCAGCCTCCGAGTTGCGGAGAGCCGGAGAATGTGGCGTGCAGTCTGTGGCGATCTGAAATGACCCACCCATAATGATATCTGACAAGCATAAGGAAAAAGCAAAGATACGTCAAAAAAACCACTTACTGGCGCTCTATAGAGTACAAACAGGTAAGTTCATCTTTGAGACTAATCTTCTAGAAGTCGAAGACTTGTCTAGTACTGATTAACTGCAAGGACGTCTTCTAGAACAAAGATTTTTACGTGTTTATCGTTGGTGCATATCTCTCCACATCCGATTTTGCGCAAGCAACCCTCAAGCTGCCATGTCGACTCTCCCTCGAGCCACCTCCTCAATACTCTCCTGGCGGCTTATTTCGGCCGTCGGGCAGCGCAGAACTACGGTATCCTGTCGGAATTTTCATGCTATCTCGCAGAAAGCTGCAGTTGCCCATCCTATCACTGCCCATGGACCGCCCCCCAAAGCCCCTTCGCCAGCTCCAGAATTCAGTCGTCCGACCGAGGAAGAAAAAGGTATAAATGATGCAGGCCAGCCCCAAGCGCAAATGTCAAAGCCAACTTCGACTCTCAAGAGGCGGTTTTGGAAAAATGTCGATGTCAGGAAAAAACCAGGTACCTCACCCTCTCCTTGTGCGGATCGTTAACTTCTGCTCCGCCTCACATCAAGCTGACCTTCTCGTCTCTTCCTTCTTGTGTAGATGGGGAGTACCAGGTTTTGTTAGACACGCGGCCGATTCGGACACCCATGAAAGATATCCTATCTATTCCTTCGACGAAACCCCATCTTGCACATGCAATTGCTCTCGAGTGGGACGTCATGACGTCCGCGCAGCAGGCTTTGAAGAATCATCTTATTCCGTTGACCTCGTTGACTGCGCGAGCGGGGGATATCGCACAGGAAGATGCAAGGGGCGAGACTACGACAAGGGACCAGATTGTGAGGCTTGCCATGCGCTATCTGGAAACCGATACTTTGCTTTGCTGGGTGCCTGAGAGCAATTCATACGCTGGCGAGGAGTCTCAGGAAAATGGCGAGAGGACTGAAAGCCTTCGAGAAGCTCAAATGAGAGTGGCCAAGGATATTATCGCCTTTCTAGGCACAAAGGTGTGGCCTGGTGTCGACATTGTACCCATTCTTGACGCGGACAGCATTTTGCCGGTGTCTCAGCCCCAGGCTACGAAGGACATAATCAAACAATGGGTTTCATCGCTGCAATCGCACGATCTAGCTGCTTTGGAAAGAGGAATTGTTGCTAGCAAGAGCCTGTTGGTTGCTGTTCGACTGGTCGTCGAGTGGAGTGAGAATTTCCGTCACTTGCAAAGATCGGGACACAAGAAGTTCGGCATCGAAGAGGCAGCAGAAGCCTCCAGTCTGGAAGTGAAGTGGCAGACTGATATGTGGGGAGAAGTCGAGGATACTCATGATGTTGACAAGGAGGATCTCAGACGACAACTTGGAAGTGTTATCGTTGTGGTCAGCGGAGAGACCCGTGAATGAGCAAGCTTGCAGACTTTCGTATCGCATGACAGATATGAATGGCTGTCATATCTGTCTTGATCTGACATACTAGGTTAGCATGTATTCGTATATAAGCATACAAATAGTTAATCATTGTACAATACGATCGATCGTACATGCTCAGGTATCTGGCAGCTTCTCTCCATTTTTGCCTACGCCTCTTCCGTATTTTGTTTCTCTCTGTACGATACACCTCAAATCCAGGAGGCTATCTTTTCACCCTGAAAATAACCAATCCCTCTAGATCTGGAATTGGTAGTAAGCTGGAATGTCTTCGCTATGCATGGGAATTATTTTGCGCGATCAAAACCGCCAAGGCACGGGAACATCCCTCTTCCAGTTCAACCAAAGCACTCCTTATCGTTTCCCCACTCCCGTCGACCACATAGACACACACACACATATATATATCTACACTCGTGAGCTCATAAGATTGCTGAGTTCTGATTGATTCTTTATTTCCCACAAACCGTCTATGCCACTGCCTTGACTTCCTCTATCCATCTCGGAACTTCGCTTAGTGGCGAGGGAGAAATGACGGAAAAGGGCGAAGGGTGAGTTCCTCTTGGCTGATATCCTCGGTTCTCCGTGAATCGTTACCTGGAGCTGTGTCACCTTGTGTTCGATTGAGCTGGGTCCTTTTTACAGATATGTGGCTTCGGAGCTGTTCAGGGGATGTACCTGAGTGGATTGTCTTCGATTTCTTTTTCTCTCTTCTCGCCGCATTCAAGTGAGCTCGCGGCTTGGCCACTGTACTGATTCAACACGTCATTCTAGACACAAACGATCGAAGAGTGCGCTGGCGCTTGCAATCTTACATCGTGATAAATCAAAAGACATCAACGAAGATCTCGCCTATCGTGAAAGTGGTTCGCTTGAGTCTGGCGCGTCCTCTCCTGTTAACAGCACCTCCTCTTTCTCACTGCTGTCGCACAAGAATAGCAGCCGCCGAAAGTCGCCCCAAGAGGCAAACCCCCCTCCCATGAACTCAGAGACGACGCTTGAGCCAACCGGCTTCAATTACAGCACAGAAAACGTCGAGAAAATGCCGTCTCTAGCTCATTCAGGGATTGGAAGCATGACACTTGAACAATCCGTGCGCACCTTTCGATTATTCGAGATTCTGCGGAGCGGGGACACGAATGCGATATTGAAAGCGATTAAGGAGACCAGGGAGCCTCAAGGGGCATGCGCTTTGGCTGGCACAACGATCCTGCATTTGGCAATTCAATGTGCCGAGCCGCAGGTTGTCGAATTCGTTTTGTCTCTGGGAGATGATCTGGATATCAACGCCCGCGATCGAGATGGGAATACTCCACTTCATCTTGCGGCCCAGCTAGGAAGAGGGCCTCTAGTCCGCGAGTTGTTGAATCGTCCCTCAGTCAATGATTCAATTGTCAATTACCGTGGCCAGACTGCCCTTGATGTTGCGCGTAACCCCGAAATTTTCCAGCAGCTCCAGCTTGCTAGATCTCTATTTATTGACAGTAAGACACAAGAAATCCAGTCCCTTGTGTCTCAAGGCGATCACGAGAAGCTTGAGAAGGTATTGGAGGAGCCGCGCGTTGAGGGAATATTAGATGTGAACAGCCTGGACTTGGTCACCGACCCAACTACCGCACAATCTGGAGGCACCTTGCTGCATGAGGGCGCTAGAAAGAAAGATACGAGACTCATCCAAATTTTACTCATGCATGGAGCTGATCCTTTCCGGCGCGATAAGAAAGGTAAGCTGCCTCAAGATGTTACGAAGGACGATAAGACACGTGCCATTGTCAAAAAATCTCCTGCTGCAGTTATCGCACAGCGTGGCATTCAAGAGAAAGCCATCCTCGGCAGCAGCTCCGCTCAAGGTGTTTCTGGACGGTCAGGGGCAGGTGAGGCGCCGCTCGCGGGCAAAGATGCCCGTGAAATGAGAGGCTATCTGAAGAAATGGACGAATTATACCAGTGGATATAAGCTGCGATGGTTCGTGCTTGAAGATGGCGTCCTCAGTTACTACAAACATCAAGGTAAACCTATCTTTGGTGTCCCTCCTCTCTGAAGACCATGGAAAATTAACATTTTGTCCAGACGATGCGGGCTCTGCTTGTCGTGGCGCGATCAATATGAAGATCGCTAGACTCAGCATGGACGCGCAGGACAAGACGCGATTTGAAATACATGGAAAGTCGTCTGTCAAATATCATCTCAAGGCGAACCATGTCGTGGAGGCTAAGCGCTGGTTCTGGACTCTGAACAACGCCATACAATGGGCGAAAGATGAAGCAAAGGAGGAACAGAGACGCCAGACAAGACATGCTGAGGCACTTCGCCAGGCAAAGATGGACCAGATCGAAGGCCGGAGTCCAACAGACACTGCATCCGAATCCCCGAATTTGGCCGCCACCAAGTCGAATGGGAAAGGCCTAGCACCTCCGTCTCTAGCCGTGCCAAGTGGTAGCAGTCACAGACTCAGTACATATGCGTCTCGTACGACTCTTGACAGCGTACCTGCAGATGAGGAAGCCTCAATGTACGGTTCTTACGATCAGAGCGTTTTGCAGAACGAGGTCAATCGGGTGGTCAGTCATGTAACTAGTCATCCGGATGCCGAAGGTGACGAGGACGACTTCGGCGAGTACGCGTCTAGTCGTGACATCAGTCCTTCCGATAAAGATGCGCTGAACATCACGGCGCAATCGGCAAAACTTCAACTCGAGATTCTGGCCAATGTCGCCTCTGCGTTGCAAGCCGAGAAATCGAAGGATTCGAACGTGCCAATCTCGGACCCCACGGTTGGTCAAGCCCTTGTAGCTTATGAGGCGGCTGTAAGCAGCCTGCAAGGTCTAGTCCAAAACCTTCTCAAGATATCGCGGGATCGCGATTCTTATTGGCAATATCGACTCAACCGAGAGGCGTATCTTCGTAAAATGTGGGAGGAAAGCATGGCGCGCATTGCACAGGAGCATGAAGAGCTGCAATCGAAGATGGGGGAATCTGAAGAGAAGCGCAGACGTACTAAGCGAGCTCTTAAAGAAGCTCTGGAAAGCGTGTCCGCACACACCAGTCGTCTTGGCAGCAAGGATCCGTCTCGCATACAAGTCTCTGGGGAAGATAGCGGTGTTGGCCGAGATGAGGCGGAAGAACAAGTTGCAGAGCCCGTGGAGGACGTGACTCAATACGAGGAGAAAGAGTCTGGAAAGCCTTTACGTCGCAAGAGGTCGGCTCTCTCTCGCATCAGCAGTCTGTACGATTCTGAATCGGACGAAGATGATGAATTTTTTGATGCTATCGACGCTGGCGAGATAGAAGTGGAAGACATGACTACCTCGAAATTGATCGAGGAAGAGAAGGAAAAGCCAGAATTAGAAAGCACTGAACTTCGAGCTGTGAAACGCGCCGAGATAATCCCCTCTTTCAAGGGTTACGAAGAGCCTGTGCGAACAAGACTTAAGCTGGACAACGACAATAGGCCGAAAATCTCCTTGTGGGTAAGTGATCGCGGGTACCTGGTCAAGTTAGGATTGAAACATATCTAAGTTGATGCTTTAGGGAATCCTGAAATCTATGATTGGCAAGGACATGACAAAGATGACTTTACCAGTATCTTTCAATGAGCCAACATCATTGCTTCAACGAGTAGCGGAGGACTTAGAATATGCTGACCTTCTGGACATCGCGGCGGACCGATCCGACTCGATGGAGCGCTTAGTGTATGTTGCTGCATACGCAGCGAGTGAATATGCTTCAACGATTGGCCGTGTGGCGAAGCCTTTCAATCCTCTTCTTGGAGAAACCTTTGAATATGCTCGGCCCGACAAGGGATATCGGTTCTTCATTGAGCAGGTTAGCCACCACCCACCGATTGGCGCAGCGTGGGCCGAGTCACCGAAGTGGGATTATTGGGTAAGGATTGAATAGCTCTCCCTCTTGTGCCATTTCCCCCTTCATTCTAACTTCTTTCCACAGGGGGAGTCCGCTCTCAAATCAAAGTTCTACGGCAAATCATTCGATATCAACCTCCTTGGAACCTGGTTTCTGAAACTGCGTCCCGTGTCAGGCGGAGAGGAGCTCTACACATGGAAGAAAGTCACCTCGTCTGTCATTGGCATTATTACAGGCAACCCCACTGTTGACAACTACGGTCTGATGGAGATCAAAAACTGGACTACCGGCGAGGTTTGCTACCTGGATTTCAAACCGAGAGGCTGGAAGGCGTCTTCTGCTTACCAGGTGACTGGCAAAGTTGTTGATCGGGACGGATCACCGAGATGGAGTATTGGTGGGCGCTGGAATGATAAAATCTACGCGCGCCATACCCCTGGGTTCGAAGCGCAAGTGTCCGGTCAGGATCCCGAGTCAGCTAAGACCTTTCTGGTGTGGCAGAGCCATCCTCGGCCAAGTGGAATTCCTTTCAATCTGACACCCTTTGTCATTACACTGAATGCTCTTCCTGAGGGTTTGAGAGAGAATCTCCCGCCCACTGACACGCGACTCCGCCCTGATCAGCGTGCAATGGAAGACGGCGAGTACGAATTCGCTGCTAATGAAAAACATCGGGTTGAAGAAAAGCAACGGGCGAAGCGTCGCGAGAGGGAGGCTAGGGGCGAGGATTACCGCCCTCAGTGGTTCACCAGGGCTAAATGTCCGATCACTGGAGAGGAATACTGGGCGCACAATGGAAAGTATTGGGAATGTAGAGAAAGACATGACTGGAGTGCCAGTGAAGATATCTTCTGAAGCTTACTCATGGCTTGGGGAGGTGGGTGTCTTGGAGATCGCCCATGCTGTTGTAAATTGTAATAGATTCATTATGCTCAATCAAGAAGACGATAGTCCTGAAGTCACCAATGTCCTTATGGTCCTCTAGTCTTACTGGTGCAGCAGCATCTGGATTACGGATTCCTACCATGCACAATTCTAACATATTGGCTGAGGCAGTGTTTTGCGATAGTAGCGAACTAAATACGGCTATGAAGACATCTTGAGAATTTGTCTAGATCACGTGGTACAACGGCATTCTCGGCGGCCAGAAATAACAACTTCCAAGCAAGTGTACTCGACCGCCGTCCATTCAGCCCCGCGATAGTCAAAATGCCTGGCGAATATACTTGCGGACGCTGTTTGCAGGTCCTCCAGCGAAGAGTTTCTATCCGAGGTCCTACCTTTCGATTGCAAAATGTGGTTAATTCGCGGGGAACAGGCGACTCTTCCTCTTTCGCACGGAGGTTTGGTTCGCAGAGCAATAATTGCTTTCCACCCAAGTCTTCCCAGGGGCAATTGAAACGGACATCATGTCCATCCTCAGCGCCTTCATCTACTACCTCTCAAACTGCGAAGCCACTAGCGCACCGAGCCTCGTCCACCTCGTCGAGCCAAGCGCAGGAGACGAGAGCTTTGCTGAAACCAAACAACCTCTTTCACCCTTTCTCGAAGTCCCCCGCACCCGCGATTAGACAGCGTGCGGCGTTCATCAGAGAGAATGCTTTTTGTCCGCACCCGAGTCATCAACAAACCCGTGCAGCTCTCTCGCCTCACGATCCTGAATCTCGGAAGAGCCACGAAAGCGCACTGCCTCCGGCCCACTCTCACTTTGAATGCCCCGACTGTGGCGTTCCGATCTACTGTTCCGAGGGACACTGGATGGATGATTTTGAGGCGCATCTGGAGATCTGTGACACCATCAGACAAATTAACGAGGATGACCACGATCTTCATTCCGGGCGTTTTTTCCCCGAGTTCACCTACCCAGGGTTGCAGGACGACAACTTCGTCATTAACATGACCAATTGGGACACTTTCCTTTATACACGGGAATTTGATGCGATCAATCATGATCGAAGCATGCGACAAGTGACCAGGATGCTTACATACCCGCTGACGATCGGAAGTGTTCTGCATGAGCTGAGTCCTTACAGCGTTCGAAAGGGGGGTAGACTGACTACCGAAGGGCTCAAGAGCGTTAGCGGTAAGCTGCTCCTCTCTGTGCCCAGTTAGCTGCCTGTATATTGTACAAATGGTTGACTCCTTTCCTTCTCAGCTCTTCGATACACCTTGCACCCTCCAAAGACAGGAGAGGGCGTTGATATCCAAGGTCTGCGCCTGAAGGCACCCCCAGTTCGAGTCTTCATACTCGGTGCGCGTGCCGAATCATCCCTTCCTCGCGACGTCTGGCTGCAATTGAGCTACATCTTCCCGCGGTCCTTGATTCACTTGATTTTCATTGGACCTGAGAGTATGGCCAACCGTGACGCCGAGTTCCCACTTCCCGAGCGGACCCCTGAGAATCCGTTTGGGGGCATTGTGGAGGATCGACTTGGTGGCCAGTTGAAGATCACAACGTACGTCGACTACTTCCACACCATGTATAAAGCGCAATACTTCCAGCCGTTTGATCCCTATCTGGACTGCTTTGTACTTTTCCATCCGGGTCTTGGGCACCCTGCGAGCTCACATGAGTGGGAAGAAACTCTTCCACAACTTTTGGAGACCAAGGTCCCCATAATTACCACTGGATACACACAGTGGGACATGGAGAGGGATATCGACTGGGTCCGTGAGAAATGCGCCGGTGAGTTCGACATTCTGCTTGAGCCCGGCGAGAATATCTTCCGTAGTCTGCGCTGGGATCTGAACGACTTGGATCCTCACGATGTTTCTTGTGGAAATTGGGGTCTGTGGGCATTCAGAGGAAAGAGGTATGTGATGGCTGTTCGACTTCTCCAACGAAACACTGGCTAACCTCAGCCTGGTTTGAACAGATACGAGGCAACCTACAGGGACTCATAAGATGCTGTGAAGGTCTGCTGCGCTGATGTATATTCTTGTACATTATAAAATATTAATTTCCATTCCTCTCCTTCCTATAGTCGGCCTCCATTGTTCTTTCTGTATACTACAGCAAGAGTAGCCCGAGATTGATCCCCATACTTGGCTTCCTTTTTGGCATAGCATGGGGCGTATGTTTATGTATCTTGACTCAAAAGTTTTGCACTTTAGTCGGCTATGTCATAATAAGCACTGTATGGAGTACTTCAGTGCTTCAGAGACGATAGGAACAGGTGACGCGGTAGGATCATCAGTACCATCTATAATTACGAAGAAATCTAGTAGAATAGAAGTGAAGGGCACTGAATTCAAGAGGCCAGAGCTTCCTGAAGAGACAGATTAAGGGTATAGACAGACATGAAATAGATACATGAAATTGAAGTCAAGTGAACGCGAATGATGAATGACAGATCAGCCCGCCCAGATCATAAACTCTTAAACAATGCGTGCGTGGCGGACGGAGTCGAGTTCAGTAGAAACGCGTTAGAAGAAGTGTGCAAATGTATATATAACAAGATGGGCGACGAGGACCGTCTGACGAAGAAAGATAAATGTGAAAATATATGTCCGAGTTCCTCATTATTCCGAACATTGATGCTCGATCATGGCCGATCTCCCCCAAGCCCAAAGATGACGGAGATCGCTTCAATTGCAGCAATTGAAGCGCTCGAGGGGCTCATGGCATGGTCTCTTGATCAGATATCCGATAGACTCCAAATTTACCACTTAAAACATGGCAAATCCCGCGAGGGCCATGGCAACAGCAGTCAGAGCGCCGGAGAAGTTCATCGAGGAAGCGGCACCGACCTGGGATGGTGCCGACGAGATTGCGGAGGCAGCGGCGCTTGTCTGCGAGGGGGCACTGACAGTGGCAGGGACTGTCACCTTGACCATCGAAGAGCTGGTTGAGTTCCAGCGGCCGGGGCTGGGGATATAGATACCACCGGTGGGTCGAATCAAGGGGCTGCTGCTGCTGCTTGGAGTCACGCTGACGACGCTGCTGGTGGGGGATGGAGTGAAAGTGGAAGACGGTGTGGGAGTCGACGAAGAAGCGCCAACACTCATCATCTGGATGGTGATGGTGGTGGTTGGTTCAGCTTGCACTGCAGCGGATGCGAAGGGCGCGACAGCCGCAGCGGTAAACAGGAGAGCTTTGGTGAAATGCATATTGATCGTATAATTGATGAATAAGACTGAAGAGTTTAAGATATGCAGGGAGCAATTCAAAATCGATACTTGAAGAGGAAATAGCTTTGGGTGTGTGCTGGTTGATGTCGAGCGCTGGTATCTCGATTTTGGATAAGCGAGAAAGACTGCAAATTCGACCTTTTTACCTTCGTTTGTAAGAAGTAAAGAATGAATGGAGCTGGAAACGAGTGACAGCTCTGGTGTGTATAGAATGTAAAGAACGAACGACAACGCCTTGAGGCAGTCAAAGTATGTAGCAGTGAGTGGTAACCAAAGTGAAGAGGAGAAGAAGAAGACGATGATAATAAGGCGCGAAGAAAAGGGGGGTTGACCAGTACTCCGTACCTGGCACTAAATTGTTAGTTAGATTGTAGACATTCAGACTCTTAGAAGAAAAATCTCCCCGAGTCCTTGAACGACTAACCGATACCATAATCGATATATGGCCCGAACAATCAGCGAATCAGCCATGAAACCGGTCGCCGAAGGCGTATGCTTGGCTCGAAGTTGCTCGAGTCTAGCGCGACGGTTGTCAAGCCGTCCATGGTTGGGGGGGATGTTCGGGTTCGTCACAATAATTTTCGAACTGTCGATCCATTGGGAGCTCTCGCTTGGAGGTACGGGTAAAAGTACTAGATGATTATTCTCTAATCGCTGATGATTGTCAGTGCCAGTAGTTTGTAGACATTGAGAGAGATGCTAGGTACGCCTCTAACCCGCGAGCTTCGGAGCCATACTCTGCACTGCAGTTCGTAGTCATTGCAGTGCTAGCCGTGAGATAGCCCAGGATTCCATGAAAAATGCGTCGATCATGTTATCCGGAAGGGAGGCCAAGGCGATAGCGCAGTGTAGACTTTGCGCCGACCCAAAACAGACGAATGAGCCTGAAGAACGCGAATTGTGGCTGTCAGTGAGATCTCAAGAGGCCATTGACAATATTAGGGGTCGGACATGACACGATTATGGGAATGACAATTCCTGCTTGCGAAGAGGAGATAGTCCAAGGCTTGTCATTTTGCAGGAATTCCGCCAGTTGCGTCGCGCAGCAGCGGGGCGAAGATGGCGTGAGTACCATGGAGGTCATCTCGTGGGGAAGTGAGTCAGTGCCCAGTGCCCACTCACTCAGTGGCCTGAAGAACTTGAGTGAAGTCAGACTAGATACGGAATAGATCGGTCCTTCGTGGTGAACAGTCAGTTTCAGGGGGAAGTGGAGAATCTACAAAGTAGAAGTTCGGAGGAGACCAAGTGATAAACTGCAAAGGCTTCATATTTGGCGAATTCGCAAAAATGATTGATAGTTCGAACTATGGATCAGAGCTTGAATGCCCTGAAAAGATCTCAATCATCTATGGAAACTACCAACCTTGGAGCTCAAACCCTGGAGCGTGATTCAAGCGACTGATATTTCATATAACACGTATTAGGAGGGACGACTCATAGCGATCTATCGTACAATAAGGGTCTCGGAATAATAGAAGGAAGTGCTATCGTTAATCATGCGCTGCAAAAGTGAGTAAATAAGCATCAAGAATTTCACCGTCCAACGCCGAATAGGGGTATCAAGGCTCTCATGCCATTCAAGCAAAAGACCACCCATCAAAGCGAAATCGACAATATTCCCACAGCCAAGTTTCAGCAAAGGCTAACTAAGACAGTGAGCTCCTGGAACAAATTTGGCTGGAAGGAAATATAGCAAGAAGCAAAAAGGCAAAAATTCAGAAACAGTAAAACGGCAAGGAATATTATGATGAAGCATAGCGAGCAAGTGGCTCACCCAAAAGGCACCAAGGTATGAGCGACTCCATCGCGGGAACATCAAAGCGCCCAAACTGTGCTAGCCACCAGAGCGACCATCACCCAGTACCCGCTGGCCTCAAGGAGGGCTGTACCGGGAGCTGAGGAGGTGGACGAGCTCGTAGACGTCGTTCCATTCGGCAAAGTTCCGTTGATGTAGATGGTCTCGGTTCCGTTGGCATTGACAACCTTGGCGATACTGGAGTTCACAGGTTGAGTGCCATTGAATAGCGATTGATAGTACGTGCTGTTGTTGTTATCATCACAGCCGCAAGCCGAGTATTCTTGACACAAGCAGACTACCGGCAATGACTCGTTTTGGCGGGAAGTCTGATTGATATAGTCGTAATGATGAGTGTAGGGGTATGCATAGGCTCCGTAGAGCCAAATACCAGGGAAGATGGCCAGTGCAGCGACTGGCAAAAGGAAAGGAGTGATTCCCAGAGGGGATCGCCTGCCGGCGCTGTATGCGGATTTGGCACCACCAGCGTAGTAGGATCCGCCACCATACGAAGGCGCTACACGACTGCTACTGGAGGTGGAACCCGAGCGAGATGAGCCTCCTGAACTCCCAGAGGAACTTCGAGTAGAACAAATGTTAGCCTCGATTTTTATGAAGATAACAGGCAGCTTGACAACCGCTCACCTCGATGAACTACTGCTTCCGCCGCTTCCACTGCGTCCTCCACTGGATCCTCCGCTTCCGCCACCTCGTCCACCGCCGCCGCCTCCACGACGTTTCTCAAGGTCTGGTGCTTGGACTGAATCGACTGGGAGTGTATCACCAGCGACCAGATCCGACTGTGGGATACTGTAGGAGGTGACGCTGGTGGATGACAAGAGAAAAAGGAGAACCGTTGTGTAAGCGATCTTCATCTTGTTGTTTAGGCAAAGAATTGTTTTAGACGCTCAAATTGAGTTGCTGTAGTCACAATACGGAGGGTAAGATTGCCTAACACAGTATTAATGGAGGTAGAAATTGATAATGTCTAGAAGAATCAAAGCGACAAGAAGGAAAAGAAATGAGACGGTTCTTTCGCAAGGCAAGATGGTTGTGACAAGAAACCCATGATGTAACCTGCGACAGCGGATGGGTGCTTAATTATTAAGGATTTCTTGGATGTCTTGGTATCCCTTCATCATCTTCCAACTTGCCCAGAAAAGCGGCGATGCGGTTTTGTCCTTTTGATGATTTGATCACAAAGGGAAAGCCCGAGCCCCAAAGTCTATTAGTTCTCTCCTATTATTATTATTGACGACCATGGTTACATTCCGCGATGCCAAGGGCCTTCCAGCCGTACAGCTTCAATTTCCAGAAAGATAAAAGAACCATCATGTCATCGTTAGTCTTTCATCCATAAACTTCCTCGACTAAGAATCAGAGGTCGGATCCATCGAAAATTCAACTGATTATGGATGAAGTCACAGTTTGCCTCACCCACTCCACGTGCTGGACGACTGTTGGATGGAGACTCATAGGATCCCTTGACTACGAGGAGGCGCAGCAATTAGCCCTGCATGAGCCACCGGCCTCCTCCATAGTTTAAGCCATGTTGCTCACTGAAAACCTGCGATTGATAGAACCGATGGCTATTGGAGCGGATAATCAGCCCATTCGACGTGGGAATAATCAGGAGCAGGACCTGTCAGGCTTCCACAAGGCTTCTTCAATACGAACATAGACAGCGTTTGACAGCGTTTGATGATGGATCATTGGGAACAGCAGCGCTTGCAGGTCTTTTATGCATGTTCAACATGATAAACCTACATCCACATGCGACTACGGAATTAGAGCAATTGATTCGATGTCTGTCTGGAGTTTGGCCCTACTACCGTTGCTCGCCTCGCCTGAAGTGAGCTCTTGGCCTCTTTACCCAAGTCAGATATTCTGCAATAAGATCCAGAATCTTCGATTTTGCCCTGCGATTTTCACTCCTGCTTCGGTTTTGAGAGCGGACGGTAGACTGGATCCCACATTTGTACCCGAATCCACTCCTCCAGGTCGTCGTCTTCGGTGGGAATGCCATCTTCCTGGGCATGCCCTTCTTCCACTGCCGTCTTGATTACCGCCTTGGCAATATCGACACTGATTTCCCTGACCTCCTCCACATCGGGTAGAAGAGGCTTGTTGGGATCTTGAAGCGCAGGTGATCGAGCTGCTAGCGCTTTGACTGCTGCAACCAGCATCTTATCTGACAGGACGCGTGCCCGAGACAAGACAGCTCCAAGCCCAATTCCGGGGAAGCAGGTTGAATTATTGCATTCCGCTGTAGAGGTTTCCAGTGAGTCATGCCATATCCTCGAAACCTCTACACATAGATATTCTGTACTTACCAATCTCATACTTTGCCCCGTTGCGGTCAACAGGTGGGAACGGACTCCCAGTCGCTATCAAGGCTCGACCATCTGTCCACTCGTTGAGATCCTTGGGCTGTGCCTCATGCAGCCGAGTAGGGTTACTCAATGGAAATACAATTGGATTGTGGACATGCTTGGCCATTTCTCGGATTATCTCCTCCGTGAAGGCGTTTGGCTTTGTCGATGTTCCGATTAGCACATGGGGCTTGACTCTTTTCACTACAGATAGCAGATCTCTCTCTCCATCAGGCCATTCATCATCATTGCGCGCAAAAGGCTTTTGAGCCGGCGTCAATTGGTCACCTAAGGACTTCACTAGCAATCCTGGCTTGTCCAAACACCTGGAACAGGTTCAGCAAGTCGCAATTGGAAGGCGCAGCAGCAACTTTGGGTAAGGCTTACCAGATTTGCTTCGCCGCTTCGCCCTTTGATTTATGGGTCTCCGTCACTATTGTATCAGCAATTTGCTGTGCAATACCAGTTCCTGCAGAACCGGAGCCAAAGATGATGATGCGCACATCCTGCAATTTGACATCACTGACGTGCAAAGCGGCCATTAATGCTGCCAGAGTCACACACCCGGTTCCTTGGATGTCATCATTGAAGCAGGCCATGTGTGGTCGAAATTCATCGAGAAGTCTTTTGGCATTATGAAGGCCAAAGTCTTCACTGCGAAAGGATGTCAGTCGTTTTGCTTGCCGTTTCAAATTGCTCGCGGAAACGAGACTCAATTCACTTACAAATGAATGTATGCTTTGGGAAAAAGCTTTCTAGCAGTGTTGACGAATTTATTCACAAATTGATCATACTCCATTCCTCTAGCTCGGGGTTGTCGAAGGCCGAGGTAAAGCTCATCGTCAAGCAGGTTTTGATTCTGCAACCGGTGTTAGCACGCGACGCTCATGTTGAAGTTTCGGAGCCCTACATCGGTACCACAGTCCAGTACTACTGGAAGCTGCCGGCTTGGATGGATTCCCGCACAAAGAGTTGTGATTACCAACTTGGCGACGGATATCAGGATAGCACCAACCCCTTGGTCGCCAATTCCGAGGATCTGTGGTTGACCCTGTCAGACTCGTGCATGAAGTAGCAGTGAGAACGCAAAAAATCCATAGGTACCTCTTCGCCATCGCTGACGACGATGTAATCAATATCCTCACCGCGACCGAAATTGGACAGGCACTCTTCAATCGAGTCCTGGTCATTGATATTTAGGAAGCAGCCTTCCGGTCTCCTGAACAAACGTGAGTAGTTTTGAATGGCGTCACCTTCGGTTGGAGTGTAGATGATGCTGAACATCTCTTTCAGATGTGTTTGTAGCAACTGACAGAGAATTAGTCACCGAGGAAACTTTCGAGCCCAATGATCGACCCTGGACCTAGGAAGAAAGGTGTCTCGAATCTCTGTTTTCCTCTTCATATCACAAAAAAGTACTTACTTTGAAATACAAGACTTCATTTTGCGCCTTCATGCTCGCCATGAAGGTGTTCTTTGCTAGGTCATCCCCTCGGCTACTATACTGTTCATACGCACGGCGGACTTGTTCCTCCAGTGTCTGTGTATTCGGGGGCACTAAGCCGTGCAGCTTGAAATTCTTTCGCTCCTCTTCAGTAAAGGCAGAGCCCTTATTGAAGGTGGAATTATGTATGACACTCATCCCCTAAACAGGCTACATCAGTATGCCATCCCCTCATCACTCTGGATAATTGAGCTTTGGCTCTTCCTCACCTCATAAGGACATTCCAGCGGTCCCGAAGCTGCTCGAGGCAGATGACTGAACTTGGAAGGTTTTGTGGACGTCGACATTCTACGAGCAATTGATCGTATACGGGGACTATGTTTAGACAGAATAGGAGATTTCAGACGGAGGCTGATCATAGCCAGAAAGGATCGACGTAAGAAATTAGGAGTCGTCCAGGTCCAAAGTAAAGCTCACGGCGAAAATATTAGCAGAGAGTGTCGTCGCTAAATCAAATACTGTTTATAATGCTTGCGATAACTTTCTGGTGGGGTCACAAACTGGGATAATAGTGGCATGACGTATGGGGTGGATGTATTCAGGTATCGACGAGAATCATGCCATCCTACCTTACAGTTCAAACCTATGCCTTCAGTATCTAAATGGTCCAGCCATATATCCTCTATCGAAATTCGTCAAGTGCACCGAATCTGACAAGATCTATTGAAGCATCAAATCATAAGGCATGTTGTTACCATGCAGTGACGTCAAAGCATCAGTATCAAGTCAGCTGTGACTTGAAAGCCTTTTTCCAACAGTTGATTGAAAGTCCCCATTCTGACCCTAATATTTAAGAAGAAGATTTAGATGATATAATGAGATAAACTTCACCAAACATTCTGCCTATTTGACCATCGCTGCTCCTTATTATTAGTTGTTACTCCTAGAACATCATGCCGATGCTTATCTTATCTCTGACTATTATAGACCCGTGGTGATAAGATAGCAGGTCACACTTCTGACTAAGCTGACGCTAAGCGAGAAGCCAAACATCAACTGTCATCCGCAAGATTTTCCCTCTCTTTCGCAGAAAACTGCAGACTCGGTCAATTCGAATCTTCTACCAGAAGGAGAGACTGTTCAGCTCATGTTGCTGGAGATTATCTTGCCGAAGTTCATCGTTTCAATTACCGAGAATGAATCAGCAGTTGATTCCATCAACATGGTTCTAATATTCTGTCACTGCGGACCTGACGGAGGAAGAACAACTAAGTTTATCACACAGCAGCAGCCACGAAACATCATCATCTGATATTGTTTGATTTTTGGCGATCCGTGCGGCTCACAAGCCTACACAATTACGTACCGTCGCAACTTTACAATCCAGCTGTCCGAGTCTCCCTTCTCTATCCATCCGCGAGGACCAGGATGGGGCGTTAGACGTGCTCTCACGGACCCTTCTTGTCGAAGGACAGTCACCACACGTCACGTCTTGTGACTGTGACCGACTGGAGCTGGTTTGTAAGAGCTCGTTTCGAGTTATCTCCCATGATTTGGAAGTTGCCAGAGGAAGTTACAGGGCCTTCATAGTTCATGTTTGCTCGCGTTTTTCTACATTCTACGAGAGCATGACTCCTTGCGCACCTACATCCACAATTCCCGAGGATAGACGTATCAGTCTTGATAGAGCTATAATAAAATACGGGCAGACATGTCGTATATGTCTAGTGTCTCTTTCGGCTTGGTGCAAGTAAATAAAAAAAAAAAATAAACAGCGGTATATGTTACAGCTTGCTCTTCGCCTCATCATCAATGACCTTCACCACCACTTTACCCCAGGTTTCTCTGCCTCCAAGAGCCTGCAGGGCTTTGGGTACACTTTCCAAACCCACAAAGCTTTCATCTGTGAAGGCTGTCCCTCTGAATTTGCCCTGAGCCACCAGATCAAAGATCCCCTTCCAGACGACGCCTACCGTCTCCTTCTCAAAGTTGACGTACTGGCCCCAGTGCAATCCGACGAGACTCACGTTCTTCAGCAGCACCCGGTTCAGCGCGACCTTCTCGATCTTGCCGGCCGCAAACCCAATCACCAGCAACCGCGCGTTCCACGCCACGCACTTGAGACTGGCATCGATCATGCCAACCGGATCATACACGATGTCCACGCCGGCCTTCCCATTTCCTGTGCGGTGCTGCGCACACAACTTCTTCACCTCCTCAGGCCACTTCTGATCGCGGTAATCGATGACAAAGTCCGCCCCAAACTCCCGCGCGACCTGTCTCTTGCGCTCCGTCCCCGCAGTCGCAATCACCGTCGCCCCCTTAGCCTTGGCAATCTGCACCGCGGCCAGCCCGACTCCACCCGCCGCCGCATGCACAAGGACCCAATCGCCCGGCTGCACGTTCGCCCGATGCACCAGACCGCCGTACGAGGTCGGCGCCGTCACGAACAAGCCGGCAGCATCCTCGAAGCTCCAGCCAGCGGGGACGGGGAGCAGCGACGCCTCGGGCGCGAGCACGTGCGTGGCGTATGCGCCCTGCGTCGCGCCAAACACCCGGTGCCCGACCTTGAATCGGGTCGTCTTCTGGCCCGTTGGCACGGCCAGGATCGTGCCGGCGAACTCGGCGCCTCCGATCCAGGGGAGCGGCGGCTGGTGCTGGTATTTCCCCTGGATCTGTAGCAGGTCGAAAAAGTTGGTTCCTGCCGAGTGGATCTCGATCAAGTATTTGTCTGGTGAGGGGGATGGCGTAGGCAGTTCGGTGACCCGGAGGTCGAGAGGGCCCTGGTTTGAGCCTTGCCGTTAGAGGGATTCTTCGATGAAGTATTTTGGTCAGAAGTGATCTCAACGTACTTTGACGTACTCTTTGACCTGAATGGCCCTCATTTTGGTCAACGAAGAAAGTCAATCAATTGCCAGCGCCTCCAACGTAAGGAAAAAAGTCCAAGATTCAGGGTAGAAGCAGATGGATGATATACTATTCTATATGATACTCAATAGATTCAGTGGAAAAGGTCCAGGAGGAAAGCAGACACACAAAAAGTGCAAGCTGGAAGCTGTGGACGGCGTGGATTTCCCCGCGATTTCGAACGAGCCGAGGTCGGTTTCGGATAACTGACCGAGTATTCGGTAGACCTGCATCTTTGCTGTTGGCCTAGGTTGCCAACCTCTTCCAGTAAGTAATCCAAAATTTCCATGAAAGCAGAAATACTTTTAACTACTGTGGCTGCTTATCATTGCAGTCTCAATTCCTCAGTGAATTGGCCAATACAGTAGAGCATCCAAAAAAGATGAAAGATGGTAAAAAGATGGTTTTGACCCACGTTTCTGGAAGAATCAATATTGCCACCCCATATAATTTTGCTCATTACATTCACTTTCATGCAATACATAACGCGCCCGTAAAGACATCAGATATAAAGCCATAACACCCACTTTGCTCCAAGTTTGACAATCACCCAAAGACAATACAGTACCCTAAAGTTTGATATATGGACTGAGCGCTGCGACTCGTTGAGGCCAACTATCAGAGTGACAAAGAAGACAAGATCAGAATGGAAAGAAGAAAAGCAACGGGAGAAGACAGAAGTATTCAATTAGCACGACCAGCATGCGCAGCGACAAAGTGAGGGGTAATCGGAAGAAGGAAGGAAGAAGGATTACAAAGATCAAGGTCTCAAATGAAGATAAGATCAAATGCATCAGCCTTGATCCTAGAATTCAATGCTCGGTGGTCTGTGTAGAAGAGGATCTGGGTCAGGGTAGGAATAGATAGGTCCACACATCATGGGATGTTGCCCATGAGGGAAGAATTGTGACGGCGGGGTCATGAGTCCACTGGAATGGCTTGACATCTTTGAAGGTAGCGACGTCTTCCTGTCGGCATAATTTGGATCTTCAGGTCGTTCGTCCCGTGAATGGCGTGCCATTGTGTCAGGTGTATATTGAAGAGACATAGCTCGTTTCCATGAACTGATTCCGTTGAAGTTTTCGGACACCTGATGCTGAGAAGGGCCAGGATAATTGGGCGAATAGATGGAGAAGTCGGCCTGTGAGTACGGTGCATGCATTGCAGGGTCCACGGGACTCGTCGACGGAGGGCTTGGAGGAGCAGGAGGATAAAAGTGAACTGGCGGAGATTGAGAAATGGCTCCAGGAGGCAGCGGGTACCAATGAGGGACGGTCCACTGAATAGGTGCTGTTACCGCCGTTGTCGACACTTGCTCCGGCATGCAAGATTCAGTGGTGACGGCAAAGGGGGGACCGCTAAAAGCATGCGTCATTGTGGATGTCGCGTTGACAAATACTTTGTCCATCGCCGGCGAGATATGGGGCTGATGGTAAGCATTGGGGACTGGCATAGCTACAGGAGAGCCATTGTGAGAGCTATGATGTTCCGACGGGCTTGGCGATGGCTGTTGGCCAGCCGGCAGAGGCCAGGCAGCGGAGACAGCGTGGTTATCGGTGAAAACTGGAGCGGAAGTTCTCTGTGATTGCACGTATACCCCGTGGCTCATATACCACTCGGGTTCTGTAACTGGAAAGGCTCTCATAGCTGGCTGCTGAGTAGCATGTAATGGAGTCCTGGGAGAGACAGATGATGTCTGTGTCTTTGGAGATGCTCCATCGTTTCCACTGTCGTCGTCTGTGGTTTTGAGGTGGCCATCGTGAGACTTCTTCCGTGTTTGACGAGATGGCTTTGTGACGCGCCACTTCTTCAGTCTGCTTCGAAGCTGGGTTTCACTATAGGAGACATCGATTAGCACACGGAGTAGTGCTCATGCTTCCCGCACTTATCTCACCTTGGATTGAAGTTGTCTGAGCGAATCTTCTTGATAACTTGTTTGAGAGGCCATTCTTCATCTTTGTACAGCTTGGCAATCAAAGCTTTCTTCTTCTCCCATACATCCGACGGAATCGAAGTCTTCATCTCTCTGAAGGGAAAAGGGAGAGGTAGACCAGAGCAAGAGGATGTCAAGCAATAATGATGATGATGTGTCGTGTAAGACAGGGAAGTAGAAGCAGGTCAACAAATACGCGCAGATCACTCAGGATGAAAGTATGCAAGTACTGCAAGTGTAGTTGTTGGAGTATCGATCGTTGAACAGAAAAGGAATGTGAAGAATTATCTAAAGAAAAAGGCCTTGCCCTGTGCGAGATCGGGGGGGATCTATATGTAGTGCAACTATAAAATTAGATAGGTACTAGAAAGGTATATACCTTACTATAGCCAGGCCGGAGTTGAAGAAAGGATCGACTGTGCTGTGGAGTGACAAGGACTCGTGCCAACCCAATTCCACTCGACGATCATAATGGGTGAACTATACCAGATAGATAGAATGCCCAAGCCCCAAGGACTCCAAATACCAAAGTCCAAAGTCCAAGGATAAAACCATGATTGGAGATTTCATTCGCGCAGTGGATTCCGTTTTAGCGTAGGGAACTAGGAATTGCTGCAGTCCATTGTCTCGGGTCCTGTCAGTCAGGCACTACGGCGTCTTCCCCGTGACTACTTTTGGAGGCTTGGAGTTGGAGCTAGTAGTGGGTAGATAGATAGATCGATGCGATAACGCAATTGATCG
Source organism: Aspergillus thermomutatus (assembly GCF_002237265.1). NCBI lineage: Eukaryota > Fungi > Ascomycota > Eurotiomycetes > Eurotiales > Aspergillaceae > Aspergillus > Aspergillus thermomutatus. The sequence continues at coordinate 26,689 of NW_020798096.1, read as the reverse complement.
AATTAATTGATTCATTTACGGAGTAAGGTACTGTATACCTAAGGCAAAGGTAATCTATTACCACGGAGCTGGCTGCATACCTACCGTATCTCCAAAGGTCAGGGAAGCTTGAGTGCCGATCCTTGGGTCGAGCAGAAAGAGCCGGTTTGATGGGGTTTCATGGAGTTTCTTACTGGATGAACTTCTCCAATTCGCTGGAATTCATCATGGTTCCTTGTAAAGTCCATGACTTGTAACTGTATGTATGTAAAATCCTGGTTACCTCCAGCTAGGTACACTTCCAAAGTGCCTCACTCCGGAAGTAAGTACACATACAGTATAAACTCTATTCGGCCGGAGCTATCTACCATCTAAGTGAATACTCTTCGGAGGATCTATAGTTAACCAGACCTTGTTTCTTGGTAGGCTTCTCTCTCTTCATTCCTTTTTTGGCCAAATCTTTGTTACTTTATTTTGACATTGGAAAAATAAGATCTACGGAGAGTCACGGATATGGATCTAGAGTCGCTACTCAATTCATCCAGTGTATCTGTGACAAAGACTTGGTACAGAATTTACTATAAACGATTGATTATTGGAAGGGAGCCTTGTAGATGTCCACTCCTAGAGTAATACCTATCTACTTTTCATTCTCATTGCTTTTTCTCTTTTTACCCGTTCCTGCTCCAGGATACCGATCTCATTGGGCTGTTTGGTTTTCGTCCCGTCAATAGTCCCAATCCATCGTTCACGTCAAGATCGGCCCCTCTCTCTGGAGTCTGGCTTCACCTCGAGGTCGTCATTTCTTTTTTCTCATTTTCGCCTCTCATTATTTCAGTGAGTATGTACAGAGACTTCACAAAGCTCTCAGCTTGCGTATTCAAAAGTTTGATAATCTAAAGGCACAAATCTGGTATCATGGCCACGTAACGTACGGATAGCGATAGAGAGGCGAAACCCTAATCTCTGACAAGGACGATGCACATGGTCCGCCACTCTTTTTGCCAGTAGACAACGATTGCCTTACTCTGTAGTCTGTACTGTTGATGGCGATATCAACTTCAAACCTGTAAGGCACGTGCTGTTCATCAAAGCATGATGCTGGATTCCTCATTGCATCAGAAACTAAACCTTCTTAAGTGCTTGGCGCAGATGTCGTACTGCCTAAACAGGAAAGCGAAGATGGAGCTGAATCGCGGAAGAAAGAATATCTAGATAGATAATATGAGGCCAATATGCATGGTGCATCAGACACTATCTTGAGACTAAGGTATGGAGTACATATACTAGGTAAGATCCTCCTTCTAACGTAGATAGGTATCTGCTGTCCACCCATGAGTCGGCCACACATAACTCTGTAATTTATTCTTGAGAAGATCCAGATCTTGACTTACTTACAGATTGAATCTCCTAGGCTTATGCAAGAAAAAGGCATAGACCATCTTGCATGGCTTGCTATTTCTTATGTGAAAAGAAGAGTTGCTTGGGCCACACTCGAATATGTTCTCCATGGCGTTCTGTCTTCCTACACAAAAGATTGATGAGTATTCACGGACGTCACTTCATTGCTTTCTCCGTAAGTAAAACTAAGACACCTAAAAGGTTTGATAGACGTATAACCACCTCCTGCAGTTGTTTCTTTGTAGTGTATACACATAAGTACTCCTTTCTTCTTCCATACTAGTATTAGGAATATGGATCCGTTCCTGGCCGATTTTCTTTGTCTCTGCATCATCGACTTTTGCCGAGTTCACCGCTATAGTATGAGGCAATTTACGGCGAATCTTCTCGAGTACAATGAGTGGGATGAATGACAGTCCACGATCTACTTCACATCAATCCCACCCTTTTCTTTTTCCTTTTGGGGCGTTTCCCTCCAATTCTGTTTTCCGTCCCCTTGTCCCTCTGTGTGATCATTGCATCACCGCAATTTACTGTCTGTTCATCAGGCGGAAAAGTTATGAGCCTTGATTGCATAGAGCATTATTTTCGGTCTTCAAGACTGCGATTGCTCTTATTATCACTTCGCTTTTCTCTTCTTCCTCTCGTCTCCTTTGCCCGTCCTGTGGGTGGGATTGGCCTTCAGCACGTCGATCTGATGGCGGGAAGTGTCTCATCAAACAGTTGTCGCCGTTGAAACCTTGTCATTCCATTGGGCCAGAGAATTTCTCTAGTTGTTGGCGCAGATGTGATAATTCTTAATGACAATGTCACAAACGAATGTGGTGAAGTGCCTCGGGGGAAATGCCTCCTAGCTCCTCTGTACTTATTACCAGTGTCTCCAACCAAGCGGGATCTGCAATCGTCAGCTACGCTTACAACACGCCAGAGGGAAATAGTGTGTGGACTAAGCCACCTAGTCTATGCAAATAGGTACCATCGGCTGAAATCGATAAATCCTTTTCATTATCGTTTTGAGCGGTTGGTATCTACCTAGAAAATATTGCGAGTCAATATAGAGAAAGATACGTTCATCTTGCCCTCCATATTAGTATCTGCTGATATGTACCAAATCCGCGGAAATGCTCAGAATGAAAAGCCCCCGGCAATGTCCACTATGGCCTGGTCTACGGCTCGGATGTACAGATCCCTCGGATCCAGGAATAGACAAGGTGAAGATCCGAAATAGGCGCCATTCGCTCTAGATTGGTACTCCGTACTCACCGTGTTCATCACTAGGTAGGCAAGTAGCCTGACCAAGTGGGTTGCTACTTTCTCCCAAGGTACTTTCTTGCAACCCACTTCTCAACTCTAAAATTATATGGATGGACTCCCGTGGGCATTCCCTCATGCTTGTTAACTGAATACAATGCTCTGATAATACTTTGATCCGAAGCTGCTTGAGGCCTACTGAGCTAACTGGTCAGTAGTATGTCTTATCCTCCTCGAACCCTCGTAGCGCATCTCTAATAGGTAGGTTCTTGTTGCTCTGTTTGTATCAATGACAAGGCAACCGCAGTGCCCCTCCATCCTTATTTTTAACGGCGAGTAAGGTAATCTCGGAAGACTGGGTAGGTTAATCTAATTGCAACACAACGCCTTCGTTTGCTGTTTCGTTCCTCTACAGACCCGACAGACGTAGATAAGCTCACTTACCAAGACGTGTGATCTATCTTCCTTCGCCTGTCTGTACTATGGCATCGTGCCATCCCCACAGATGGTAACGCAATCCTGATTGAGGCCTGAAGCTACGAGTACGAAAAAGCAATCCTTGTGAGATATCGCCACCATCACCAGCAAAAGACATTTTCGCCCCTGGTCATCTGTACGTCCCATCAATTATAAGCAATAAGCATGCGCCAGTGGGGGTTTTGCACAACTGTTTCAAGGCCAGAGAAAATGGAATTCGGTCACTCGATGGCCTCGAAATCACCTATCGGCATCTGCTCGGCTCGGTAGTTCAAGTGGCCTAGTGAAATTCTACAGGTTGACAAGCCCATTGTAGCGGATGATCCGCGTCTCCCCAAGCCATGGCTGGCTGCACGCTGGCCAAAATGACAAGTAGGTCCCTGGACTCTCGGAACAGGACACTAGGTAGAATAATGGTGAGCACCACAATGAAGGTAAGTAGTAGTTGAGACAATGGGCTGCAACCAGCGTCTCTCCAGAACCTACTCCTCCTTATTTCCTCCTTGTGGATGGCGACATGTTCGCTATGCTACTGACCCTTGAGAGGGACTGGCCCGTGTTCTTCCGTAAAGAGATGAGCATGTGTCGCAATGGTGACTCTGTATGGAAAGGACAGTTAAGGCTGTCTACCGGGGTAAGCAATCTGGCCAGGCCCCTGACTCAGGGAGCATCCACAGTAGATATTGAATATGTTTGGCTGATTTTGCTTGCACCATTGCTGTTCTAGACAAACGGATGTATGAAGAGACACTAGGTTGCAAGTGAGTGGCCCCTACCTTGTTTCTAACTCTTTGAATTGATCTCTACTCCAGACGCTGATCACAGGCAGATCATCCTGCAATCACACGCCTTGTGTCTGTCGGCTGTCAGAGCCGAAGATCTTAAAACCCCCCAAAACTCACCTGTTCAATCATTGATCACCATGGTTTCCAAGGTTCCCAATTTCTCTTCCTCGGTCGCTATACTGCATTTGTTGTCATGTCCGATCCCTGTTGAAACGGTTGAACCTTACTCTGTGCAGGACTGGAGTATACTTCATCAACTACTCTGCATCGCGTCTATTATCCAGTCGCACTGGCCAGTACCCACTACTTGCCTGGCAGGCTGATGCCGACTACAGTTGATCTACAAGACAGCCTGCTGCTTATCGATAATCCGAGTCAGTCCGAGTTGATTAAACTCCCTTGTCTCTACTGACCATCTAGTCTCTTCTCTCGTCCATACGTACCTCGATAACACGAAGACGGTGATCGAAACTGCGGAGGCCAGGCTGACTTAGGGTTTAAGACAGAGATACATAGTTCCTCATTGCTTGTGGGTCGCATCCACCGCTCATTGAGTATAGAAAACTGCTACCGTGTGCTACGGAGTATTCCCATCCAGTTTTGGACGTTCTCTGGCCCCTCGGGCCTCGACAAAGTGTCCGAACATTCCGATGCGATTTTCACATCCGTTCGACCTTGGAACCTTGGAAAGTTTTCACATGAGAACCATAAGCTCCGCCGAGCTTCCACAATTGCTCTGTCCCGCAAACGTTCCGCAAATATAAAGTTCATGCTTGAAGACGCTTAAGATGATGAAACATAGCATGTCTCTGATTCAGTCGGGGTTTTTCCTGAAAGAGCGGGATTTGCGCGCGGGGGTTTCCCTCGAGGTCTCCCATGGAGAGTATTCCAGTGCCATGAGGCATGATATGATTCTCCATTGCCCCGAGTGTTCCGACGTTGATTCCCACACCTTATTGCTGCGAAGCCTGCGGTCCTGCGGATCAGTGGGGCCTCGCCTCGCCTCGTGGTCGAGAGAAGTTGGAGACCGGACATTACTACCTGGAATGGTTAACAATGACTCCAAATCGGTAGGACTTCCTCAGTACTGAAGCAATTAAACTTCGCACGCATTCATGGTTCAGCATCGCTTCGGTAGTGCTATGTATGCCAACTCCCGTTTTCCTTCAGATATGAACCTGCAATATCACGCAATCTGAAGGAACTGTATTACAGGATCACCGTAAGGTATTTTTTCATCATGTTTTGTGACCATACAGGACAGAGCCAAACTGTTTCCTTTCCACTCTTCATTGATCAAGATAGAACAATTACTTCAAACCATCTATACACGTGCTATCCTATAATCTACAGGCTCCACATCTTGCGAGGCTTGCCGTTTGAGTCTTCATCTCCTCTTCTTATGTCTATTCAGGAAATGATCATCACCTCGGTCTCACATGCTTTGTGGCCATGTCAGTTAATCGTTTGGAGTTTGCTGTAGGGCTGCTAGGGCGCCATTTGGCTTTTCAACTACAGGGTATGTAATCGCAGATGAGGGTGGCTAATACATTTAGGTGAAGGGCAAGCAATGGATCAGAGAGTTGAGTTGAAACTGTCTTCTGTGAAGTTTGTCTGCCTATAGGTTTGCTTGCACTGGTCTCTCTTGTAATAGATGGCAGCATAACCCAACATCCAGAAGACTTACATTCAAGAAGTTAAGAGCACTGCTTGCCTAAGGCTTGAACCAACTAGTTTTGGTTGTGCCATTCGCAGAGCTTCATCTTCTCTGAACAATAGATACCCTCATGTTTCTTTACTCCTCTAACTCTCTGTAATCATACTTCAGTCTCTTTATTATGGCTCTACTGTGTTGATCACGACCCTACAGAGTACATCTCCCGCAAGGATTCAGCTACTGTGAGAGTAGGAAGATCCTATCTGAATAGAGACATTGTAAGGTTTTATCAATCGCAGAAATTATCTCCTACCTAGCAAGGTTCGTCATTTTGACCAACAGTACTCATTGTATCTGCCACTTAAGCCAATGACCTTCCTGTCTACTCCATAGCGAACTTGTATGCTTAGCCGGAGGAAGCTATCTGACAGACTTCACCACATCAGATGGCACTCAGCGGTGCTATATCATTCACATTCCGCCCAGCTATGACGTGAATAAAGCAATCCCACTTATCTTCTCTAATGGGAGGACGAAAACTGCCGAAAGTCAGGAGCAGCTTGCGCAATTCGGCAATGAAGCGTGGAATCCCGAGGCTATTGCAGTTTATGTCAACAATAACTAATACCGCTAGACTAAAAAGATGTCCGGACGATGTACTCCTTAGTCTAGTGGTATAGAATCTCGACAGTTTATCCCCGGGGTCTGGACGTACGTGTCTCGGACTCTCCCTACTTATTGAAGATGCGGGTATTGGTCAATGAACCCACGCAATCAATGGCAAGGCGACGCAGCTTCTTCTGGAGCCGACGACGTGGCATTCCCCATGGAACTGCTCGACCACTTCGGGGAAAGATACGTACTGCATCGATTCATCGCGCGTCGATGCCGCCGGTAAATCAAACGGCGGGGGCTTCACAAATCTCCTAGCCTGCCGATGCTATGGCCTCCAAACGTATTGCGGCATTTGCCCCGTTTCAGGAGACATATGCGAGGACGCCTGCAATGCCGAAACGGCGTCGATCAAACGTAACCCCGGACGGTATCCAATCCCGATCATCGAGTTCCACGGCGCGGCCGATACAACAATCCCGTACAATGGAGGTGGTAGACGTGGAGAGTGTTTGCCCTCTGTGCCACATTTTGTTTAGGAGTGGGCAGAGAGGGACGGACTCGGGCTGCAGAATCAGACTACAAGCCTTTACAGCGGTAATGTCCTGGAATATCAGTATGGCTCGGGAGAGGCCTTGGGAGCTGTGACTCATTATCGGATTGAGGAACTGGGTCGTGATTGGCATAGTGTAAATGCGAACGATGATCCTGATGGGACTTTTCTGGATGCAACTCCCATTATCATGGACCTTTTTGGTCGCTGGACTTTGTGATAGTCTTGGGATCACATTATATTCGATATACCAGCAGTTCTGCGTCATAGAAACGAACCACCAAATCAATCAAATCACGGATGTATTTCTTTAGAGGGAGTTTACTCGGAGTTCAAAGGTCATGGAGAGTATTCATTCGTCTCATAATAATAAGCATGTCGACGATCCAACTGATCTAGAGGGCTAACTACAACGACTGTTCCCACCATCACATATGTTTTCATGCACACAAGACGCCTTTTAACCCTCTCATCTGTTCTCTAGTCCCCGTCATTCGACGACTTTTGTTTCAAGCATAAGCGTCCAGGTATCCAAATCTGGGACGCGAGGAATCAATGCACATTATACAACAAATACCACATCATACACTGGTGAGCATGTAATGACGAACCACACACACACACACAAAAAAAAGATAGTAATACAAGCAGGACTGACTGATCCTCGCAGTCAGCCCGTATATGTAGTCCAGCGAGTAGAAATCAAGCCAGGCCCGCAGAGCCGGCAAATTAGCGACGTCTCTTGCTAAGGCGGTGCTCCTTGCCCTTCTTGGACTTTTTCTTTGTCTTATCGGGAGGCAGAACAAGCGGTTCATCCTTCATGTTCCATTCCATGAAGCGCAGGATATAGTCGTCGATATGACCGGGTTGAGGCTCGACGTCCACGGTCTCATCCACACCATGGATCTGCGGCGTGGTGAGGAGCTGCGGGCCAGGCGTTTCCCCTTCCTCCCAACCAGTGGCCAACGGAGTGCCCGCCTGACCAGGTGTATGCGAAAGGCTGCGATCCCCAAAGTCATCGTCGTCAGCCTGTTCCATCTCCTTCTGGGCGTTCTTGGCCGCATCGATATCCTCCTTGTCCTCGGCCTGCTCGAAGACCCGAGAGCCACCCGTGGCGACCCGGCTGGATAGGACACGATCCATGGCGGCGCTGGCTTCATCCTGTGCCTCCGCTTCCTCATTCCCGATCACCTCACGGACGTCCAGCTTGGTGAAGTAGTCTGTAGTGAATTCACCCTCCTGGATGACGACATCGTCTAGCATTCTCTTCTGGTTGGCCTTGCGGAGAATGTTCGATTCGATCGTATACTCCGAGACGAACCGGTAGATGTGGACGTCGCGCGTTTGTCCAATACGGTGGCACCGATCTTGGCACTGCTTGTCCATGGCCGGATTCCAGTCAAGGTCGTAGAAGATCACAGTATCAGCGCCCGTCAGGTTGATACCTAAGCCACCAGATCGGCTGGACAGAATGAACACCAAGATGCGATCGTCGTTGTTGAACCGGTCGGTCAGAATCTGGCGCTGCTCCACTTTGGTTGTACCGTCTAGTCGCAAATACCGGTGCCCATGGATGTTGAGGAACTGCTCCAAAATGTCAAGCATTTTGGTCATCTGCGTGAATATCAAGGCTCGGTGACCACCGGCTTTGAGATCCCGTAGCAACTTATCGAGCCTCTGCAGTTTCCCACAGTCATATTGCAACAGCCTCTTGTCTGGAAAGGCGATTGAAAGACGCATCTGTGCCTCGTGGAACGGATCATATGCAGGGAAACGCTCTTTTTCGGTCAGGTAACGGGTTTCAATAGGAGTCAGAGCTGCCTCTGTGATACCAGAGGCAACTGCAGCTGGCGTAACGCAGGCGAAACGTTTGACGTAACCATCCATGGCTTGGGACCGCTCTCCGATGGACAAAATCATCGATGCGAGAACCGATGACCGATTCGACAACCACTCCGCGAGAGACTGCTTTTGGGGACGACCACTCAGAGTTGGTTTCTGCTTGCTATCCGCAGTGAGAAATTCGACGAGACTAGTCCCATAAACTGGTCGACGGCCATGGCGTTTCGATTCAAAGTAGAGACACCGTTCCAATTCCGCCATCCTGCGTTTTCTGGCGTCGTTCTCTAATGTCTCGAGCGTGGACTGCACCGTAGACCCGTCGAACGTCATTTGCCAATTCGTGCGCTTGTACTGCCGTTCGCGGAGCGTGTTGAAGGGTCCGTAAGCCATAAGCCTAGTACTATCGTCTGCCAACCTTCGTGAGATATCTTCTCTCGAGATAGGAACCAGGTTGAGAAAGTCCAAATCTAGCTTCGTGAGGGGATGTTCATATAGCAACCGCCGCCGAACAAGTAGTTCCTTGTTTGCATATTCAGTGGCCACAGAATGAGGCATCACAAATGACGTCGATATCTGCCGAGTCTCAAAGAGATCCGGGTGGTTACAAACCTTCCGCAGCTGCATCAGACAGTTAATAATAGAGAGGTAATTGCCAGATGCGAGCGTTTCCTTGGTTTGGGCCATGGACATAAACCCATCGTATAAGAATCTCTGCCGTTTCGAGAGTCGGCAATAAACGACGTGCTCATACTTTGCTGGCATCTGCTTCTCGACATCGGCTTTGAGGCGGCGCAAGATGTAAGGACGCAAGACGGTATGGAGTTTCGTAACCACTCGTTTTGTCTCATCATCCATTGTTTCTCTGCCATGCTCCAATATTTGCTCTACAGGGCGCCGGAACCATTCAGAGAAGTTTCTGAGATCAGCAAATCCCTCAATGCCATTCCCGTCACCATCAGAAGGCATCAGGAAGAAGAGAAGAGACCACAGTTCCGTAAGATTGTTCTGAAGCGGTGTACCTGTAAGAAGCAGCCGTGCGCGGGTCCTGAACGTAAGCAGTGTCTGCCACTTTTGTGAGCGGAAGTTCTTGATATTATGAGCTTCATCAAGAACCATATAATGCCAGTTTCTTCTTTTCAGGACCTGCTGGTCCTGCAGAACCAGTTGGTAAGAAGTGATCAATACATTCCAGCTCGTATCGTCGGTCCAACCCTTGCGTTTCTGCCTGCGTTCCTCTATGCTGCCATAGTATGTCATGATCTTGAAACCAGGACACCATTTCTTGAATTCCATCTCCCAATTGAGAATCACGCTCGTTGGGACGACAACCAGATGTGGACCCCAAACCTCATGTTCCACGGCTAGGTGTGCAAGCAAAGCAATCGTCTGAATAGTCTTGCCAAGACCCATTTCATCGGCGAGAATACCATTGATGTGGTTGTTATAGAGTCCGGCAAGCCAATCTAATCCATAATGCTGATACTCTCGCAGAGTTCCCCGGAGCAGATGCGGTATCGGCGTCTTCAAGCCTGGAGCGGGAGATTCACTTGGCTGAGGCGGCTTTTCGCCGGACGCTTCGAAAGAAGAAACAGACTCGGGTTCAGAAGGTTTTGTTGCAAGAGTACCAGGAGATGCTTCGCTAGATGCTCCTCCATTCTGGCGAAGTTCGTGCTCATCCAGATTATTGATCGAAGGGGGAGACTGGTGGCGATGACCTTGTTCCATTGCATCATCCGGTGCGTCGATTACAACTGGATCTTGAAGGAGGGCTATGTCTTCGAGGGGTGCTGGGTCTTCGAGAGGAGCAGCAGCAGTCATGTCGGTATCAACCACTTCAGCTTGTCCAGTTTGCTTTTCATCAGGAGTATCAGTTCCAGGAGAAACTTCAGCCGTTGCCTGAGAGATAGACCCCGAGTTTGAAGGACCATTCGGAACCAGAGAAACTTCATCTGCGTCCTCCAGTTCTTCATCGTCATCGTCGGCTGAAACTGATGGGGCGTCATCGTCAAACCCAGAGCCATCTTCATGATTCAGATCAGCTAAAGAATCATCACCTTCTTCATCGTCAAGGTGGTGAGCATCATTCAACGTAAGATCTTTTGATGAGAAGAACCCTAATAGCCCTGGTTCATCATCGCTTTCCTCATCTGAGTGAGTGTCGCCGGCATCTCCATCCTCATCACTATCGCCCATATCATCATCCATGTCAGTAGATTCGTCTTCGCTATCATCAAGGAGCATTGGATCAACTTCGTCCAGTTCAATCTGCTCCAGCGCCGTTTCGCCCTGAGAATCGTTGATGTCATCAATTTTCTGAGGTGCATGTGGGGTACGTGTGCCATCGGAAGACTCGCTATTGCCGGAAGCCACAGATTCACGGTCTGAAACCAAAGTGGTCTCGGGCAAATCGGCATACTTCTGCCGGAGCTCCTCCGCCGTTAAGCCCTCATCATCGTCAACTTCGTCTTCATCCTCAGCTTCCGAATCCGTGGAGGACATGTTGCTTTCATCCTCTTCCTCATCACTGGAAGTTACATCCGTTTCACTCTCTTCGGCATCTGTTGAATCGGGGAAATCGCTCCCAGTCTCTCCAAGAATTTCCAGGCGCCTTTTCTCGAACAGCATGGTAGATTGCTTGATTGCGCGATCTAGAGCCCGCTGGTCCTCCACTTTCCGCTCTTCCTCCCAGCGTGCTAGACGCACCCGATCAACCTCCGCCCGAGCCAAGTCGAACATTTTCTGAAGATCCTTAGCCAGTTGCTTGCGCTTTCCGCGTATCTCTTCCTGTTGTTCTCTGAGGATATCCTCTGGACGCTTATTGCGCTTCCTCCACGCGTCAGCACACCACTGAGCAAGAAGTCTTGCTGTATTGCGATGACGTCGATGCTCCTGATCAAGAAGCTTCTTGAAGTACAAGGCATGAGCGACGAGGTGGTCTTGATGTGAATATTGTTGCGCTGGTTCTTCTTGTTGTTCCGGTAAGTATGCGGAACATACCTCTGGGCTAAGAAGACCGCCAGGCTCTGTTGCTTCCAACACTTGACACCTCTTCCGAGCTTCCTCGAGTGCTGCCTCGGGCGTAAGGACTGCATCGTCTACTATTCTTCCTTCCCGGCTGTCAAGCCATTCCCTGAAAGAATTATATCTCCGGGGAGGAACCACATGGGAAGGATGCTGAACCCCAATAACAGGCTTCTTGACTTTAATTCGCAGCCTCGGCACCCGCTGATCTCCTAACTCAATCTCATCCCCGATATTGGTCCTCAACTCATCAATTCCACCCGTCCATGTTGAAGTGACGTTCGAGGGGGATCGGTTCGATCGTGCATTGTTCGAAATAGGGCCATTAGGGACTGAAAAGCCTGAACTTTGAGATCTCGTCCGTGAGTGAGTCTGCCTGGATGCTGGTGATTGTGAGATACGGCGTCGTCTGGCGCTTGCGCCTCTCGGAGTTGCAGTCCTCGGCGATCCAGTTGTTAAGTTGCCACTGTTGGGTTTCCCATTTATTCCCGGATGCGACACACTCATGGACAGTGGCGACGAGGCGACGGCCTTCCCACCACCGGAAACATTCTTATTTACGACAGATTTCTGCGCTGCACGCGTTTTTCGCTTGTCTGACGGAGGCTGCAACTCAAGGGGAATCGCATTGACTCGGGAAGACCTCCGCTTCCCATCCTGCAGGAATGAGGTCGGCCCATCGACACCCGCTTTCTTCCAGGGAGGCGACGGTGGTCGGGGCGTTGAACGGCGCGAATTGTCTGGTCCTGCAAGCTTTCGCCTCTTGGATGGAGGCCCCTCGGTCGGATCGGTTGCGACTTCATTTTCCTTGGACTCGGATGGGATTAAATCGCGATTCGTGGAATTAGGTGGGTTGTCTAGAGCAGGAATATCGGAGAGTTTGTCTTCTGTATCAAGAGGCACGCGTTCATCGTTGTGGTGTGATAGACCATTCAAGCTACCGTCTTGCATGTCTTGTTACCACGGACGACAGGGGCCCTCTTTGCGGCTGACCCCAGTTTTCCCAACGAGGACGCGGTCAGACGAGATAGATTTAGCATCAATAGATAGGTATGAACTGGTAGAGATGCCACAGGAAGTTTGGCATAGTTATCGGCACAATAGCGTGGCTGGTAGTTGAAAAAGCACTTTGGTCGACAAAATGTATGAAGGAGTGGTTTTTTCATCTTGTGACGAGGAGTACGAGGAGACGTGTATGTAAGCGCGCCGGCGGGCTCTGGCAGCTGGTGCCTGAGGCGGTAAGGCTCTCTCGCTATCGTTTCCGCAAACCTCCAATTAATCCGAACCCCGTCATTGCACTTCCACTCCCTCTGAGTGAGCCTATTCGCCCTTCTTTTGCTCCCAATCTCCTCAATTCCCCTCTTAACACAGCAAAAAGGTAAGAATCCATCTCCGAGACTGCCTCAATGTTGAATTTTAAGGCCCTTTGAACACCGCTAAGAGTCGCACGCAGATGCTGTCCTCGCGGATTTTGACCCGGCGCCTACCCCAGGTTGCTGCTCGTTTTACCGCTCCCCGCGCCTCGTTTTCACAAGTCCGGAGCCTCTCGGCAGCTGAGATTGATGATCCTTTGCAGGTATGCCGTTTATCTGTGCCCCGGGTGCTGCATCTTTCCCATACTGACACCTTCGGTTCGCTCCTAGAACGGCGGTTATCAGAACCCCCCTCGTGTGAAGCGTGCTTTCAGAGACCCCTACGGCGACTGGTGGGATAAGCAGGAGAGAAGGAACTTTGGCGAGCCCGTTCACGAGGAGAATGAAATTCTCGGCGTCTTCAGTCCCGAGCAATATACCCATGTCACAGCCCGCAAAGGCCTGTTCCAGCTTGGAGCTTTCATTGCAACCTTCCTTAGCCTCTGCGGCATCGTGAGCCTGTACTACCCTGACAAGCCCAGCGTCCCCAAGACTTATCCCGACGGCTTGGAGAAGGAGCTTGGAGGTGCGAGTGCTGTCCCGGTACGTTTATGAATCCAGTCCTCGCAACGTTGGCGGTACCCATGGCTGGTGGCTTGAGAATCGTACTGACATTGATATGCAGGCTCGCAAGGCCAACGAGGACTCTTGGTAGTGGTTTGATTCCATATTGTGTAAATAACTACAGTGCAGTTTTTCTTTTACGATATCAATCAAAATGTCTGATTGTTAATTCACCTAAGTGCTGAAGGGCAATCCTGTGCCTCTATCGTTGCGGGATGAATTATTTTTTTCTCATACTGCCAACATTCAATTGCTAGGGTTCCTTGTCCTATGTGTGACACTGTTGCTATGTCGATCATTGGCTTGCAGGTGTCCATAATGTAGCATGTCCTCAACCAAGACGGACTATTTAAACGAAGACTGCAGAAGATTGGCCATCGAGAGAACGGGAAGATATATGAAAATCAGGTTTCTATGGGCGTCAAGCTACTCTAGAGGTCTCGTCAAGTGTTCCTCCACTGATAACGTCCTAAACCGGAACAAAGAGAAAACATTGATTAAAGTACATACTTACGGCAGAGTATTGTAATGTACTAATATAGCCGCGTTCATATAATCTGCGTTTCAGACTGATACTTAATAATTCACATAGAGGGTTCGTTAGGCAGTCAATACTAAAACGGTAGGAAATCAGATATACTTAGCTCGCGACTAAGACCGACGCTGTGCTGTGGTGTGACACTGTTCGAGGCCCTTGGGCAGAACTGCTCCTGTCACTACGTCAGTTTATTGGGGAAGCTTTGTGTTTCAGGTGCAACAAAAACATCCTCCCGCACCCCTTTCTTAAACAAGCCCACTTCTCTGTTGCTTCTTGAAGGGCCAATCCTCACTCCCATTGCGCATTCCTGCATTCTTGATTCTGCGAATCAACCCTTCATTTCGCGGTTTATGAAAGCTGATTCGACTCAGCACGCGCTGGCTAGTGGTTTGGTCGTGAATCCTCTATCCATGGTCCCACACTCCGCACCTTCCCCTCTCCTTGAGTGCCGTTGAATTTTGAAATAGATAGATACAGACAGAGAGAGAGAATCTCCTCATGTCGACATCATCCACTCAGTCCCGAGGCATCAACCGACGGATTAACAGTCTTCAGAATGAAGTTCGTCATTCCCGCAATCTGTCTGCCTCGCGCAGGCGCCCGGTGAACTCTTCGGCCGCCTACAGTTATGCTCTACGAGTCGCTTATCTCACCTATCTGTTGAGTCCTCGCTCTCGTCGCATACAGAATGTATCTGCGGCTCCGCAGTCGCGCCCGAAACGGGCGTCAACCTCCTTCCATGATTTGATGAGCGATTTCTCGCTGGTTAGAGATTCGAAGAGCACGCGGTTCCCCAATGGCTTCGTGTCCGAGCTTGAGAAGAGATTGACGGGAGTTCTTATGGGGAAAGAGAGAAGGAAGGAATATCAAGATCACCTGGTTGTGAGGACATTCGCCGCGTTTCTCAACACTTTGAAAGATCAGTCGTTCAAGAAGCGGATGGAGAAGGATCGCCGAGCGGAGGATCTCGTCCTTATTTTCTACTCAAATGCAACAAAAGAGCTGAGTAAGGGGAAAGATTCGGATGACGATAGTTGGAAATTTATGGTGGATAGACATGTCGCCCTTTTCGTTCGACTGTTTGCGCTGATTCTGAAAGACCATGACTGGGACAAGGATCGGCCTGAATTGGCAAACAGGCTATCTGTTCTAGAGAACAAGCTTCTTTCCCAAGATCATGATCTTATGCAAGCGAGCGGTCCGACAACGACGGTTGAGACCACGACTTCCCTCAGCTACGATGTTAGAGACATGCCCCTTGTGCAGCATGTCGCGAAGATATTCGGCATAAGTACGCAGCAGGTCCAATCTGACATCGACAAGAACAGAGGCGTATGGACTGAAAAGGCAGCTCTTCAGGACTTGAAAACTTATCAGGCTCACCTGAATCTCCAGACGCGGAAGACTCTATCCAAGGAAGATTTTGACAACGAAGAAGCTTATGAACACTGGAAAAAGAGTGAGGGCCCAGATTTGTCGCAAATGATGCTGGCTATCGTACAGTCAAATCCAGAGCTCGCAAAAAGTACCCCAGGTGGTGCACTTCCGCAGTTCAATGCGAATGCCGGTGACCAGTGCAACGATCCAAACGCTGGACCACTATCTCGAACAATGTCTGACCGACCGGTGTCCTACGTGATCGACCAACCTATCGACCTGAGTTCCCTGTCGTTGTCTGATGACCCAAATAATAATTCTGAGGAATCTGATACATACACGTTCATACCGTCGGATTCAAGATCAATGTACAAATTCATTCTGGGTTTGACACTGAGTCACGACCTAAAGGATCGCGAAATCGAAGCTACGCAAGCTACTTCGGAAACACCATCAATGAAGCTACTCTCCAAACAGTCCACAGAACTACTGAATGAAGTATGCCTTCGCTGGCGAATACCTAGCTTTTCCAGGGTCGTATTGTTCCTGGACATCATAAGAACAAAGTTCGTGGACAACGAGATTGATCTTGACACCCTTGATTCTGCCTTTACATTTGTTAAAGAGACACCTCCATCAGAGGGCAAGAAACGACATAGTTTTATGGCCTCTGTTGTATTTGACAGGAGCAAATGGACAATCCAGGATCTTCTGTTGATGCAACAGCTACTATCCTCTCTCCACGAAGCTTTACTCCGGGAACTGTACGATGTAATGATGGATTGTTTTGAAGCTAAGCCTCGTCCAATTGGCCCGGTGATGTACGTCTTGGAGAACCACATACAGCTCGACCCGAACTACACCGAAGACTTGGAAGATATCGATCGTTTCCGCTCCTATGTGCAGGACGGTCTCGCGCAAAAAGCAACTGAGAAGTACCAAGAACTTTTAGGGCAGATTGTCCCGGTGGAGGCGGAGACCTGGGAGCCAAACCACGTCATCCAGCTCGGCGATGCCATCATGAAACTCGCACAGAAGATAAGGAAGCGATATCGAAACAATCCGGAAATTATGGGGTAAGAGGCTAATCCTCAGTAGCGCACTCTTCAAGACTGACAGAATTTAGTGTGAATCCCTATAACATTCTACTTACAAATATCCTCCCTATATTTGCGGAAGACGCCCATGAGATGGTCGTCAGAATTGTGGAACAAGCCAAATCGAGAGGGGAGGATGTTGAGCTGGAAGATGGCTTTGACTTGTATAAACAATTGACAGCGACGCGCCGGCTCTTCGTAGAGGCCTTTCCTGAGTAAGACATCCAAACTTTGCAACGATGTATTTGTTGCTAACACAGGGACAGTGTCGCGTTCCCTTTCCACGTGGAAAGTCTTCTGGAAGACTTTGTATGGCGCTGGATTCGCTTAACTGATCAGAAGATCATGGACTGGGTTGAGCAGGCAGTTAGACAAGATTCCTTCACTGTCCGAGCTGGTGACTGGACAGATATGGTTCCTGAAGACCACCGACACAGCGTGTCGGTAATCGACATATTCCGCTCTCTCAATCAAGTGATTGAGCAGATGATTCAACTGGGGTGGGATGATGACTTGCAGTACGCAAAATTTATGACTGCCCTTTCTAAGTCCATCGGGAAGGGTGTAGCACGATACTGCGAATCGTTGGAACAAATGTTTTCCAGAGAAATGGATCGACTATCTCCTGATCAAGAGGCAGCGATGAACCAGACGACTCAGGAAAAGATAATGCAAATGGCGAAGGAAGCATGGACGAGCAAGGAGAAAATTGAGCCTTTCCAATTCTTTCCTGAGGTAAGCTTGCGGTATCATTTAAGGTGCTTCGCCTGGTCTCGGATATCTGACCAAGAATGATAGTCTCTCGTCAAACTGAATAACATCGAATATGCCCTCTCGCAGCTCGACAGGCTTGAGCGTGAGATCAATGTCGATGGATGTGCGGAAGTGATCGCACAGCATGCGGCCCCGCAGCTACAGAAAATCCGCAGATCAACAACCTACGTTTTCACAATCAAGGTCGTGGAAGCCGAAGATCTCAAAGCCTGCGACATGAATGGCGGCAGTGATCCCTACGTTGTTCTCACAGATGAGTATCAGAGGCGAATTGCGAAGACTCGAATCATCTACAACAACCTGAACCCACGATGGGACGATGCTGTCGACATAACAACACAAGGACCGCTAAATATCATTGCGACAATTTGGGATTGGGATGCAGTTGGTGATCACGATTATGTTGGTCGCACTTCGATCAAACTCGATCCCGTGCATTTCAGTGATTTTCTTCCGAGGGAGTATTGGCTTGATCTAGATACCCAGGGCAGACTGCTGCTTCGTGTCAGCATGGAAGGCGAGCGTGATGACATCCAGTTCTATTTTGGCAAAGCGTTCCGGACATTAAAACGTACGGAAAGGGATATGACTCGCAAGATCACAGAAAAGGTAGGTCATCCTTCCATAGCCGACCGACTGGTCTTCGGGACATTGACGATTCTTCCAGCTTTCTGCGTACATCAGTCATTGCTTGTCTCGACGAACTCTCAAATCCTTGTTGTCTAGAGGTCTCAGCATCTCTAGTGTGTCTAACTTCTTGAGCCGAAATCGCCCGCAATACGCTACAACGGCTCCGTCCGCTATAGAAGTGGAGAATGCACTCAAACCACTTTTTGACTATTTTAACGATAACTTTGCAATCATGAACAAAACCCTTACGTCTGAAGCAATGAAAATGGTCATGGCGCGCCTGTGGAAAGAGGTTCTTGCAACCATCGAAAGCTTGCTGGTTCCTCCATTGTCGGACAAACCTTCTCATCAGAAACCTCTTACGATGCAAGAAGTTGATATTGTGTCGCGTTGGCTTGTGCTTCTCTTGAATTTCTTCCATGCTGTTGATGAGGAAACTGGCGAAGCCCACGGCGTCTCACTTGATATTCTGAAATCACCTAAGTACCACGAGATCCAGACCCTGAACTTTTTCTATTTTGAACCTACGGAGAGCTTGATCCGTACTTCTGAGCGCATGGCATCAGCGACGATATCACGGCAGCAGGCGAATAAGAACCGAGTGTCAGCGCCACCACATATCGGATCTGGGGGAACTGGCAGTATCTTTGGGGTGCCCAATACACGGCGAGTCAAGAGCATCATGCTGTCGCGGAATCTCGGGACAATGAAAAAGATGAAAGAGGAGAGAAGGCGTGAGGCTCAGGCAGAACCGAATGATGATATGATTTTACGGATTCTCCGTATGAGACCAGAAGCAGCTGGATATCTACGTGATCGAAGCCGTCAAAAGGAAAGGCTCGCAGCTGCTGCTGCTGCGGATGCTATCGTGAAGCAAAGTCTTATGGCAGGTATGGGTGGAAGAATGACGGGCACTCTTGGACGAAGATAACTTGGGAGGGTGCCAGCATGATTGTGTCTATTACTGAATATCCTTTTCTCGCGCTTGTCGTCCTCGTCTGCATTTCTGCGTTTCAGCATCATTCAACCACATGATGTTTATGATTCCCAATCTTTGTTTGCTTGGCGAGTTTCAGATGCACTTATGTTTATTTCGCGGGATTGATGGCATTGAATATGAAACCTAGTTACAAACATATAACGAGGAACTAATTGTTAATGAGGTTATAATCCACCGACGACTGGAGCTATTTCATCAGAGTTGAATTTCATTCGTCTCTCATTTCAGAGAAATCCGTCTACTTATGCAGCCTTTTCCTGGTGAGATGATCTGGTTTACTCCAGAGCAATGCACTCAATCTCGACCGGCACCCCCTTAGGCAGTTGAGCAACAGCAACACAGCTACGAGCAGGCTTGTGTGTGAAGAACTTCTCATAAGTAGCGTTCATCTCGGCGAAGTTGGCCATATCAGTGATGAAGACCTGTGAAAAGCCCGAACAATCTCAGAGTCAGCACCAACCCGACACTCCCCAGAATTGTTGAATCACGAGCATAACGCAAGTGGTGGTAACGCACATTGACCTTGACGACCTTGTCGACGCTGGATCCGGCAGCGTCCAGAATGGCCTTGATGTTGTTGCAGCAGACCTGTGTCTTTTCGCCGATGTTGCCCTCGACGAGGTTGCCGGTAGCGTCAGCGGGGATCTGGCCGGAGACGAAGAGCTGGCCGTTGGCACGGATGGCTTGGGACTAAAGACGTTTGGCTCAGAGTCAATTGCTGTGTCTTGGATTCATAGGTATTGGTATGGGGAAGTAGTTTGTAGTTTCGAACGTTCGACTTTGGGGTTGGGTGTAGGGCTTACGTAGGGGCCGGCAGCTAAAGTAGCGATCAAATGATTAGCATACTTGCTCTCATGTTGTTTCCTACACCGGGACAGTAGCCCGGAAGGTCAATGGTGGACCAGACTTACGAGGGCAGGCATCCTTTGCGAAAATGGGAGTCATGCCAGACATGTTGACGGATTGGCGGTGAAATCGGGCCTGGTAGGTGCGTGAAATAGTGTATTGAGCAGAGAATCGAGGAGATGAGGTTACAAGACGAGATAGAGGTGAAAAGTGGTAGAGGGAGAGAAGACGAGAGCTGCTTTTAAGCATGAGGGGCGGAGGGGTTGTGTGAAGTTAGCTCTATCTATTCCGCGGGAAAGTTGTTGATGGTTCGCACCCCCCACTGACATTATTCCCCACCAAATAATGTCATAAGAAAGGCGCACCTTATCGGAGGACCACTTAGTACCGCTCGAATTATACGCCAGGTTAAAATGCTTCAAAGCTAAGGACAAGAAGTCAAATGGTATGTAGACTAGTATACAAGGTCATCACATTCAAATCATGACGTCGTTAGGAAGAGTAGTGATTACCGCATTGGCAAGGTAGACCAGGGCTTTCCAATGAGTACTTCGAGACAATTACTGTTATGTCTCGAGTTATGATGGCTTGCTTGGCACTAGACTGCCCAATTTGTGCAGAAACGATGCAGTCTGCTCCGGTGAGAACCCGAAGAAAACCGGTCCATTGAAGACGATGTTTGCGGACGAGGTCGGGTTGATTTGGCCTGCACGGAAAGAATCATCCGCGCTGTCTTCGTGAGGGGGGCGAGCGGTGTCTGGGGCTTCGCTCTTGCTCGCTTCGTTACGGACGGTTTCATTGTCCAGATCGTGCCCTGGGTCGTTCGTCTTGGGAGCATCATGGCCGAAAGGACACCGACCAGTTCCCATGCCAGAAAAGGAGATTTTGGCAGGGTCCGCAGGCAGGACGGTAGGGTCCGCAGCAGCAGCAAGGTTAGATGGTTCATTCAATGGCTGTTCGGCAGAGACTGAGGGCGGAGCAGGCGGCGAGTGCATGGCAGATGTGAAAGAAGGTTGGCGAACTGGAACCGGTATTCCCCAAGGCCTGCTTGGAGACTCGCCAACACGCACCTCGCGCAGAGGACGGTCAAAATGTCCCTTTCTCTCATCATCATCGTCTGAGCCTGGTGCTTCTTCTTTGGCAGAGCTGGGTTTTTCTCGCTCAGGCGATTTCATTTCAACATCTTCCGCCCATTTCTCAACGCGTTCTGCGGATGAACTAGATGCTGGTGTGCCGTTCTGGCTATGGCCCGGCAGGAACGCTTGATGTTTGACCGACAAGCCTTGGATCATATTGATAAGATTACCATACTTTGCGTCGAGTTGCCGCATCGTTTGAGAATCTCTCTGGTAACGCTGAACGCATATTGCATGGCTGCGCGGGATCTCGTGCTTGTGTCTCTCGACGTAGTCGGCAATTTCCTCCGGACTATGCTTGTCCATGAATCTGATGGGACACCTAGAAACAGGGCATCTGGTTGAACTTGACTTCGCGGATGTCGTTAAACTAGAGCGTCTATCATTCTGTTCGGCTTTAATGGGATCGAGGTCCTCGTGCCCGCACGTATCACCGTTCTGGGTAGCAAAGGCATTCTCAATCCCGTTAGACTCCCCATTTTCAGAGGGCTTATTGTTAGGCTTCGCAAAGGGACAACGCAAACTTCCCTGCGTGCCCTTGGTGGTGAAGTCTTTTTCTAGGTTGCCCGATACGCCAGCTCTCGTCGCAACATAACATGAATTGAGCTCGGAGAGCTGCTTATCATCGTCGGACCGATTTATTGATCTGCAGCACTCCAGTCCTTCCTTTATGGCAGTAAGTGCCTCGCTTCCTACGTTTCCAGATTCTGCAAGTGCCTTGATTACATCCAGGGGATTTAGGGACTGGTTATGAAGAGGATCGTATTCGGGTTGTCGACCGAGTATCTTCTCTGCAACGATCTTGGTGTGTGTATTGGTTCCATTAGGAAGTTGGTCTGCTAACTTGAGGTACTATTGCACATGATGTCAGCATACGTGTGATTTGTAATAGTGCCATCGACAACAGAAGTGATTCAAGGTCTCATCAGATAATACATGACTTATCCGTCACCGCCGCAAAAGCGACTCCTGATCTAGAGCTAATCGATTTTCTCGTCATTTGAGACAACAGGGGAAGGGTATTGGCAACAGGAACGCAAGTGGAAATATGAATTTACCTCATCATGTGCATATTTCAGTCTCTGGTGCAGAACTCTTTCCTTGCAGCCTAGGTGTTGAATGGTAAGCAAGAGAGCTTCGAGAGATCGAGCTAGAGTTTGCAGCTGCAGATCCTGCTGCATTTCATCGACAGCAGAGGCGGGTGACATATTGCTCTGAGTGGGAATATTTACAAAGTATGAGACAGCACATCTGACAGTCTCGTGTAGCACATTCTGCTTGACGCAGAAGCGCGGCTTGGAAAATTATAAAAGAGAGCAGTGAGATGGAGAAGAAAACGTGGTTTTTGTACTGATGCCTGGAGCTGTTTTAGCGTACTTCTAAGCGAGCTGGTCCGTGCGTTGGTGTCACGTGGTATCTGCTCGCTCAGCAAGTATATCGGCGTCTCCAAGATCATGAACTATCTGCTAAGTATGCTATCATGTCTCGAATCTGATAAATGGCGTTTCCCTGTTTGATATCGGATCCATTTATCGCTACTACTGCGTTGATTATACAACTACTTGACGTGTCTGTCCGTTGGGCGAAATTCGTGAGTCTTTGGAACTTGTTCGCTTGATATTGGTATATCTCCCATCCATATGCTTTTCTCTCTGGCAAAACCCTGTCCATGATGTCTCTGTATGGTGCGTTCTCTGTATGCTTATTGGAGTCCGCATTGTACTTCCCCATGCTGCTATCAAAGGATGTTATGTCTCTACCAATGCTGCACAATCTGCGTGTGGCTTATTTGACGTTTCTATGCATTCCATTGTTTAGGCATGGGAAACAAACCCGTGCGAATATATGTCGTTCCACGAGTCCCATGCAAAATCAACCAACATCGCGCTGAGCGAGAAATATTAATTGGAATCCTACATATAGTAGTTGTCAAGCTAGTACACTTCGGGTATATATTCTCAACCGTAGGATCAGATCCAGCTTTGCAAATTCGCGATGCAGACTTTACTGCTTATGTAGCAATACTTGTTGCTACATGTCATTAAAGCGGCAGCCGGGCTAGCTCAATCGGTAGAGCGTGAGACTCTTAATCTCAAGGTTGCGGGTTCGACCCCCGCGTTCGGCTTTCATTTTTGTTTTCTGTTGATATATTTTGAAAATAGATTATCAAGACTTTCTTTTGCCGCCGCACTAAAGCAGCGGCCGGGCTAGCTCAATCGGTAGAGCGTGAGACTCTTAATCTCAAGGTTGCGGGTTCGACCCCCGCGTTCGGCTTTCTCTTTTTTTTTTCTTCATTCTGGCCTGGCAATACAATGGACAACCCTTACGTTATTACAAATCCTACCCCTCCTCGACTACCCGTCGATTGCGATTACTTCGAACCATCAGACGGGTTAACTATCAAGGGGTTTGCGGGCATCCGACGGGTCACAGAGCAAGCAGTCAAGGCGGGCCTGGTGTAAGGAATCTAGCCGCATTCTAGATCTCCCAAAAGGCCAAAAGCCCAATATATTAATTCGGACCTATATAGTAGCGCACAGGGTAGATTCCTTACACCTGGTCTCGTGTCTTCAAGCAACCAGACTGGCGTAGGAAGCAAGGAGGAGACCGCCAGGACCCGATAGCTTAGTGGCTTGAGGACCTCAATTACAGCAGATGCCTCAAATGACCGCTGCTCAATGAACTTGATTACTCAGTAGGATCATTAATCCCCCTGTCCAGCAAGAAGGACATGCGGCTCAACAGCCAACAATAGTCGGATCCCCCTTAAGGATTGATACTCTGTTCACGATCGCTTAATTCCCCCTTGTAGAGCGGCTATGCCATGAAACGGTCACTAAAGCAGCAGCCGGGCTAGCTCAATCGGTAGAGCGTGAGACTCTTAATCTCAAGGCTGCGGGTTCGACCCCCGCGTTCGGCTTGATTTTTTACCTGATTCAGTTACACTCATTTTTTCTGCTGCTCAAATTGGACCAAGTTACGGAGTAGTAGGGGTAGAGGCGTATTTATGCGGTCCCGCGACAGCCCCTGACCTTCGAACTTGTCCAGTCCGGGTGCCCTACTCCATCGCTATCCAACGAAAGCTTATCAAATACTCCGTAGATCGACACTATTCATGAAGTCAGGCAGAAATAACCCACAGGAAGTCAAAGTAACAAAGGTCCGATCTCCCAAGTGTTCCAAACATCGGTTTGTCCGTGATACAACTCTGAGCCCCAACATGCGACAGCCATATTAGATCCCCATGTACGCCACGCATGAGTAGTGTGCAGCAGACTCGAAAATGCATGATGGCTGCAGCCGCTGCAGGGCGGGAACATTGCTGTAACTGTGCCTGTATGAGCCTATGAGGTATGTAGCACGGTAGCACCGCGACAGGCTTCACGGATGTCAAGTATCAGGCAGGTACAGGACCCTTTGCGTAATCTTACTTCCAGGTACCACCACCTTTTGTCCCGATTTGTCCTAATGACAGGGACTGTTATTGTTGTCACAGGGCGAGGCGTATGGATCACTAGGCCCTTGCGCACGCTAAGGTACCTAGGCAGTAAATGACTGAATTGTCAAGAACATGTACGGACTATCTACAGAATTCCTCTTCATTAATTAAATCTGTCGGAGGTTCCTGGTTACATACGAGCTCCTCTGATGCTCAGAGACTAAGAGAAGGCTAATCAAACATCCCTACAATTCCAACCACATCCTGACGGAACCGAGATTATTGAAAGAACAATGATGGCGTCCTGAAGTGGTCTGGCGAGGAGAGTAGATTCCGTAGTGCGGAAACGACAGAAGCTAGTCCATTCGGACAATCCGAGTGTTGCACGATGGACAATGAACCCTTGCTAGACGGGTGTTCCATCGGATATTAACCCATCAGTATTGATACATTTCCCCATGATCATTGAAGTGAAAGTGGACAAGCTGTCCTTGTCAGCATTCGAGCCTGATCTTTGACTATCCGGAGTGATTGTTGCTCAGTCTTATTCGTCGCAATTGCCCGATCTAAGCTGCAAGCCATAAGTTGTATGATACCAAACGGGTGTGATTCCTCGATGAATCTATCTACGCCCTCTCATGGAGTCATGCTTTCCGGATGCCACTCTGACCTTTGGGCCTGTGACACCCTATTTACCGTTAACCGGATCATGTATGTTATCCCACCCACTTGCTGAACTATGGATCAATTCATCATGCAAATTTAAATACAGACAAACTGAAGGCGATGAAGAGGGAGGCAGTATTGATGATGAAGCGCAATCGGTCATACATACTCAGACTTTACAAATGTTCATGGTCAGGAAGACGATACAAGATTACCTGCGCTACATACCTAGGTAGTAATAGAGGTATGTTCGATACCACAGCATGCAATACGTGGCTATGGTTTTGATTTACTTACTACTCGCAGACCAATGGAACAATAACACAAAATTTAATTGCTGGCGGCTGTGGAGAAGCCATGTTGGTATTTATGTTGACTTGGTAACTTGAGCGGCAGCTTGATTGGTACGATTGTCACGATCCGAGCTATTTGCAGAGTGTACTAGCTTGACCCTCCACTAGATAGATAGAAGACATCAATTGAGAGACGAAGAATTTACCTTTCAAAGCAGAAGTGGCGGAGTGATCAGTCCATAAGGATCCACAACGCGCAGACCGCAAGTTGGAGATGGATACTGCGTACACTTCAAGGATGGGGATGGAAGAGTAGAAGTAATGATTGAGTATGAATATCAGTATGCCTGTGACTAGTAGGCCCAGATATGTCGATTGAGATACAAATATCCGGAACCAATGTAGAATGCAGTTCAGATCGCCAACCCTTCGAGTCAAAGCATGAGAAACGGTCTAGAAGGTGAGAAGTGTTCCAGGGTGCAGATGAGGGGCTTTGAATCTAGAGTATCATGATATGGCGAGAAACTCGCATGATGACACTAAGATATGTACAGATAGGAGCACTCTTTGATAGATAGGCATATAATCCATAAAGAGGGGCAGAGGAGTGATCTCTTTCCTGTCTCACAAGATGGCATGGCACTTGAAATCCATGCATCTACAAATAATGGAGAGAATGGGAGAGAGTAAAATCAACCAGAAACCTCTGCTAATACATTCTCTTTATCCCTGTAGATGGGCTGATGGCCAATATAATCGATGGACAAGGAGGGATTCTAGACTCTGCTGCCTACTGCAATCATTTATCGACAGAGGGGTATGGATGTATCATGTATTGATCTTGAAAGACATATGAAAATGAATTCTCCCGTGTGGAGGGGTGATACAGTAAGGTAAGTAAGGTAAGTAAGGTAAGTAAGGTAAGTAAGGTAAGTAAGGTAAGTAAGGTAAGGGGTACTTTTGTACTTTGTCTCGATCGTTGGTTACATCGCCCTCCTTCTGCTTTTCAATGATAAAGCCCTTGAGATTTATGGAAGAGTCATTCATATGCATAGTTTCTGATTTAGATTGACTCCCAATTGAATATTTCATACATCCATTATTATAGTTTATAACAGGATTGAGGCCGAGATTGAATTGGAGGATGTGAAATGCCTACTACCGTGTAATTCCAGTACATCCCACCCACTTCGCGATCGTCGCATATTTTTTTGGGCTTATCACATCAGTACAGACTATTTTTACACTTTTTTTTCTCCCCCCCTCCAATCCCTCCTCTGATCTCCCTCACCCCTCATCCCCTGTCCGTCCTCTTCTCTCTTTTTTGTATATTATACAT
>NW_020798519.1:0-10108 GCF_002237265.1 Aspergillus thermomutatus | reverse complement strand
CTCCCAGTCCGCCCGGGGCCCCGTCCAACCGTCGCAGGGATAGCCCCCCACAGACAGACAACCCAGCGCGCCAGCAAAACAATGTACGCGACGCTCTCGGCCCGAATCCACGACCTCGTCAACGCCCACCCCTCCGCCCTCCGCGCCGCGACCTCCTGCTTCGAGAAACACAGCACGGGGATCTTCTGCGTGGCGGCGGGCGGATGTGAGGGCTGTGTTGGAGAAGGGGTGGGGGGAGCGGCATCCGCTTGCGTGGGACGACGGCGGGGCTGGGTGGTGTTGGTGGTGGTGGGCGAAGAGTGTGCCGCCGGGGTTTGTGATGATTTATGCGCCGAGGGATGAGAGGGAGTTGGAGAGTGTGATGGACATTATCCGGGCGGCGGTGTGGTGGGTTGGGGGGACGGAGGTGAAATGAGCTGACTGAAGGATGCTGTGGTGTTTGGTTCTAGCAAGCGAATGATAGATATCCTATGTGACAATGATGTGCGATCTGCTAGTCAGTTTGGTCGAGGCTGTCAGAGCGCCATGTGCTATTGATCAATGAGTGATAAAAGGACCTGCTTGAACAGGGCCTAATCCAGTCTTCAAAACTGCATCAAATTCATTTCATCTACTTCAGACACCTATCAATATGTTTAGTGAAACATAACCATTCTGAATGGATCATAAACGTCGAGCCAGCCTTGACTCTCGAGAACATGAACAACAGATGAAAATTGGTTTTTCAAAAGGCACAAAGGAGTATTTGTTGGAATCGACGCCGGGACGAAAGAAGAAATAAAAGCTAATAGCATAGAGGAATGAAGAGCCGTTAGAGAACATACAAGTACCACCAAGAAGCAAATCCCTTCCGTATGCAAGGTGTCTTTGCCGGCCCTGGTCCCCCAACCATCATCCGCGCAACTCCTCGTCACAGTTTCAGGTTTCCTTCCACTCGTCGTATTATAACATTCTAGCTGTTGTTCGATTTCCTCAGCGCATCGGCGAGCCACTCCAGACCTTCGTACAGACCGTCACCCGTGGTGGCGCAGGTAGATTGGATGTACTAAACATGGATTAGTGAACCGTCAAGAATCCGCACCGGCAGTCAAGCCAACTTACCCAAGCACGACGGGTAAGACTTTGCAGACCAAGCTGCTGGGTGATCTCGGCGGGGCTCATGGCGTTCTAGAAAGTCATCAGTATCACACTGAATACACAAGCGCAAATGGATGTCTCATACAGGCAGATCCTGCTTGTTGGCGAAAACAAGGAGCAGAGCATCACGAAGTTCATCTTCGTTCAACATGCGCTGCAACTCTTCCCGGGCCTCGACAATACGGTCGCGATCGTTGCTATCGACGACGAAAATGATACCCTGGGTGTTCTGGAAGTAGTGTCTCCAGAGAGGCCGGATCTTGTCCTGTCCACCGACATCCCACACGGTGAACTGAATGTTCTTGTACTCGACAGTCTCGACGTTGAAACCTTGACAAGTAAACCCATGTCAGCAACAGCTTCCTTCTCGTACGCGAACGAACGACAACGATTGTCCAGGGTGATGGACCGACGGACGACCCGAAACAGCGGGAATGGACGACTGACCAATCGTGGGAATGGTGGTGACAATTTCACCCAGCTTCAGCTTATACAGGATGGTGGTCTTTCCGGCGGCGTCAAGACCAACCATCAGAATTCGCATCTCCTTTCTACCCCATAGTCTATCGAACAGCTTCGAGAAGGTGAGACCCATGTTGGCGGTGGCGTAAACGAGTCTAAGGGGCGCGCGACGTTGAGGTCAGTCAATCGAACGTACAATCAAGCGTTTCCCTTCTGTCTGATTTATAATGGAGAATATGACAGATATAGGCAGAGAGAAAGAGTTGAAGATCAAAATGCCAAATGACACCGGGGACTGAGTATGGGGTGACTTTGAGAACGAGGGGCGTATTCACACCGGGCAATAACGGTGAGATGGGAGAGTGTGTTCAGGGGACAGGGACAGGGACAGGGACAGGGCAGGGAGAGGGAGAGGGAGAGGGGCAAAAAGAAGGGAAGTAAGTCGAAGAGAAAATAAAAAGAGATTTAAATTACAAGGGTAGACTTACCAACACAGAAGAAGCTGGAGAATGGAAAACAAAACGTGGATACACGAGGGTGATGGTGGTGATGATGATGATGATAGATCGATAGATAGAATTAAGGTAAGATGGAGTAGTAGACAGACCACGCTCTCTCTCTCTCTGTGTCTGTGTCTGTCTTGTTTTTGTCGGTGTTGGAATTTTTGGGTGCAAAATGCCAGGTCGAGAAATTCAGCCGCCGGCGTAGCTTCCGTCACTAACGAAACCACCAGAAATCACCACACTCTGGCTTCTCGCTCCAGGTATTATTGTTCACTTTTGATGGTGTCAAATTTCATCTGATTCTGTTCTTGAGCAATAGTAATGACTCTACAGAAACAAGACCTAACAGTCTTGTCTGCTACTTTTCCATTTATACTACAGCGCTTCTTGAATCTTCTCTGCCTGGACGAAGAGGACACGGTGTTTCCCGTGCATCGGCGCACTAAGAACGGCTCCTTTCAGGGCAGTGATGATACTGAGGCAATCATATACTACTGACTATCACTGCTTGATGACAGCTTGGATGCTGAAAATCAAACGAGTTGCTTGCGCAAAAGTCACTTACGTTGACGCCTATTCTTGCCTGTAATCATTCCATTTGGTGTTTCTTTTCCCCTTTGCTCACACTTCCACTCCCCCCAAATACAGAGGCCCAAAGCCCAGACATTCAGGACCTGGTCCCTTTCTGATAGGTCCCGGTTGGCTCTTGAATCAGCCCCGTCCCAGTGGATCGCTCTGGGTGGCACTGGGCCTAGGTATCTATCGCAATTCGCAAATGTGCCCTGTCTCGTGCTCTTCTCTTAAAGTAACGTGTTATTAATACACACTGGTTATGCCGTATCTCATCGCCACCACTCCCAGGTTGGTGGTTGGCTCCAGATACCCGTCGCTCACTGGTAACGCGAAACCCACAGGGACCACTCTATCTACGCGTCATAATCATAAGAAGCCGTGGATGCAGGTAGATCTGGCTGTATCTAATTTCGAAAAATTACGAGCATCCTTTCTTCAGATTCAAGTCGACTGTGGGGAGTCTCATGGTGCTTGTTCATCGTCGTTTGTGCATCAAATCTAGTCGACATGTTTTCGCTGATGCCCGAGTTTGTCCTTGGATGAGGAGATAAACGTCCGCGACAATGATTGATAGATTGGCTTGCCCTCGATGGTGCCGCTGGCGTAACCAAAGAGAACAAGGACCAGCAATGACAGGACCATGATGACTGCGAAGCTGACCCAATATTCGGTCTGCGTATACACTCCTTTGACACCTCTGAGTTCGGTCGAAAAGTATGCGGTCATCAAACTGACTGGCAAGAATAGAATCGTGATTTTCGCCAGCAGAATGGTGATTCTCGTCAGCTTCTCGACAGCCTGGGAATCTTTCAGGGCGATCAAGTTGAAATTCTGGACAACCTAGTCAACAAAAGGCTACATTTGGAAGCAGAGAGGTGCTCACTGACCAGGAATGTGAGGGATTCTTTCTCTGTCAAGCAGGCGTCGATTTCAGATAAGCAATACAGTTTGATGCGATCAAGCAATCTTTCGAAGCGAGCAACGGCTGCAGAGCTCAATCGCACGCCCACAGAGTTTTCGGAATTGGTCCACAATTCTGGTTCTCTCTGTAGCGCTGAGAATCGAAGTGCTTCACCGCCCCGTATGATATGCCCAGGTGACATTTTCGGGTGTCGTGAGCGAGCTTCATCGCGCAGCAGGCGCTGTCTCTGAAGCACACGCGTCAAAATGAGCTCGTAGCTCTGGTACAGGCGCCGTAGCACTGCCAATCTTCTACCCAGCCAATGTAATTGATTTACCAAGTCGACGATTGGTTTGTTCAACATATCCTCTCTCTGTTCTCTTAAATCAGTACCTGAGCACGAACCACCCGTTTGTAAAGTGAATCTTACCAGTCGATCCAGCAAGATTCCATATTTATGCTCACGCTTCGCAATTAGAGCATAACTCGACACCCAGTCATCGAAGATGTAGTAAAAAAGCAGGCCAGGGCCATCGTCCTGATGAATACTGACGTGGTCCGAACGAGGGTCATTGAAAGCTCGCACTCGAATGGTGACCAACGATTCACTTTCTGATGAAGCGGAATGCTGCTTGGAAACACCTGAAAATATGATCTGCACGTTTCTGCGAACAATTCCCAGAACCGACTTGACTTCCGATTCTGGGCTTGGCTCTGATATTCTAGGATACGGGTTCTCTTGGATCGATATGACAGTCCCTGGGATCGTCAGCAACTGGGGCTACAATTGTGCTAGGGCTGTCTGCACCATCGTCGCAAAGGATTAACCAGGACCATAATCTTTTCCCACTAGGCAGGTCTCGTCCGTTTGATATATCAACGTTCGGAATCACGTATAACGAGTTATACCCAACACAAGTGTCTGGATTCAGTCAGCATTCGCCAGTGATGATGGGAATCTCCGAGTTTACATCGAGGGCCATGATCCACCGAGCAAAAGTGCCAAATCTGGTTTGTGACATGGGCAAACGTAAGGCCTCGGAATGACGCTGCCTTCTGGATGTCGTCTGGATCCGATAAGTTCTTCAAAGAGACGGCCTCCTCAAGATCTTCCATGCGAGGACGATGCGATCGATCAATGCTTCTGTGGAAGCTAGCCCTCAGAGACTGCACAGGTGCTGGAGCTTTTGGCGGAGCTGCAACGGGATCGGTACACATCATCCCCTGCAGCCTTTCCGAGACGCCGTAGTAGCTCGTAATTTCCTAGACCGTCAGCGTTTTGTACGCTTGTATATCATTCCTGGCGAACCTTGATCGCATCCTTCTGTTCTTCAGGGGCCCAAATATTGCTTCGACCAGACGTCGTCAGTATCAATATATGAACGACAGATAACAACTCACATCCACCTAGTCCCGAAACATTTTGGTTTCTGAAGCTCCACGTATCAACATCTCTTGTCGCCCATGGCCATACGAATGCGACTTACTGGCTTCCGCAGCAACAGGCCGAAATCCTCCTGTCCCAGATTCATCGCACACCAGGCATCATCATTCCCGAAATCCAGCACGAAATTCTGCGTCTGTGCATCTCGCAGGCGTCTGAGATATGCATGAAAACAAGACTCCTCATCAATATCGCGAAATTTATCCTGGAGGGCTGGTCGACCTGTAAAGCTCGCGTAGTACTCATAGGGGTTCTGGTCGTGACTTGCTAATGAGCCGGACATACTGTTTCCAGTTTACCTAGGTATATACCTGTACGATCCTCAAGTCTCAAATAATCTCTACACTGAACGAAATCCGAGTGAATTGAATAAAGAACACAAATTAAGCCCAAGGGGGGCATCGCAGAGCAAGAGTGATATTAATATACGGAGTATGCTCCAGGCCAAGCGCCCAGTCAGCGCCTAATCATAAACCCGCAGATAATAGCCCTCGTGTGGCTGCCGGCTGACCCTGACATCCGCACGAATCGATGTGTTACAGAATGCACGGATGGATTACCATTGTTGCTTGATTGTTGCTGTTCTTGCATGCAGCTGACTCGTCTGTTTTCCACACGGGGATGCCCTGTAACTAGGTATGTGGCAAGTTCATGCTGCTACTGATCAATTTTCTCGAGATTATCCAAGTGTAACTTGGACCTGAATACATTCGTGCAGTATATGTGTATTGCTTTTTACTATTCTTATGTGGCCAAGGCGTTGACCTCCATGTAAATATTTACAAATTGAATGACACCAAATGTGCTCTGTGACAGCATCACGTGGGGGCTATCGGAAGGCCTCAATTATGCAGCTCTATTTATGACTCAAATCAAAAACCAGAGTCACTACCCACTACCGGGAGCACATTCACACAGAGAGGTCGCGCTCTGATTCTACAAACAGGGACCCGTCAAGCGCCTCAGTACACCTTCAACTTTTACAGTGACCAAAACACAAGACTAATTCGTAATGCTCGTTGTATGTCATTTTGTGTGGAAAGGGCTCAGAAGTGAGAATCTTCTCCTCGTGGTGTCAGGTTCCTGCCTTTGTGGAAATAAGCCAGCTCGTGGCATTCCGTATAAACTAAGCGGTTAAGGACTGTGGGAAATCAAGACCGAGGTTCTCCAAATCCCAGATCTGCCCTAATTCACCAAGATCCATGTTGAAAAGCTCATGAAGGTCTGAGGACGGAGGTGCCAGCGGTTCCAGGGAGGAATAACCTGACATTGTGGGAACATATGTTTCAGGGCTGCGCATGTCTAAAGGCTGCAGATTGTTATTAATGGCAAAGTCGATGCCGGGGACCGCACTCAAAGGTAACTGGGAGTCAGAGGGCGTCTTCAACCCTGTAAGCGGGTTGTCGGAGGACTTGGAAAGCAGGATCAATTTCTCCTCTGGGGTCAAGGAGAGCTTGTTCACAAGTTTTGAGAGCACTGAGTGGCACATTGCGGCGGTGTTCGTGTTGTGGATAATCTGTTCTAGTGTGCCCAGAGCCACGCCGATTGCTTCAATGACCTTGTCTCGCTGCGGGAGACATCGTCCAGGGTCGTGGATGATGGCCGAACATAGGCTGGCGGCTGTGTCGAACATCGCAAACGGGGCAAAATGAAACTTGGCGTTTGAAGGCAACATGCAATCAAGTAGCTGGTGAGCCGCCTGGATCAGTTTCAGTGCAATGTCAATGGCAGTGGGCTGGAGGCTTTTCTCGATAGAAGAGGTGTCTTGATGTACGTCTCTTGTGAGACATTGTTTCAATGGCATGAGCATGACCAGATAGGCAATAGCATGCAGCTGATTGCGCTGCACCTCCACGTATTTGTAACTACGGTCCCATTGCATGTCAGGATTGACAAGCCTATAAGCAGGCGGAAATGAAGCAAGCCATTGTTCGGTCTCTTGTTGAACAGTGACGGCGTTTGCGGGAGTCATCGTTCCACCCATCACCCCTGGTATCTTGGACAAGGCCTGGCCGAGTTGACACTGGAGCGCCATGTGTACTATAGGCGAGGGCACGTCCGCTTCAATATGGTCGCTTTCCAACCTCACATTGGGCATTTCAAAGGAGCAGTAAGTGCTGTTAATGATAAAAGGGCGGGATAGCATTAAGGACATTTGCCTTGCTAAGTGAGCCTCGAAGTCTAAATAAGATGAAAAGGCAGCTTACCAGTCCCAACTATACAGGATACACCACAGACGTCGCCTCATTTCCTTGTCAAACTCTGGAAGTCCTACCTTAGCGAGGCTCTTATGCATGCCTATTCGATGAAGATGTTCGAAATTAGCGCCTTTTTTGATGAGCGACTAGGACTCCCTATTACCTAACTCTTGGGCCTCGTGGATGGCGGAGCTCAAGGCATGCCACGATTCAACAAACATGGCTTCGGCCTTATACCAGGATGCCGTGAGAAATAGTTGCTGAACTTGTGTTAGTCTTCCTTTCCCTGGAGCAATGGTGCTGCTCAGTTGTTTGGCCGCATGATGGTAACGCTCAGAAAGGCTCTCAACACTTTCTCCCAATTCCATTTCGAGCTTCTGCCTTAGGCCAGCGTCGAGGAATAATGCTGAACATGCGCATGTCCGTAGTAATAGACAAGTAAACTCTGAAGTCAACGGCTGGCCGCTGGCTTTACCCGACCACCATGTAGAGTAATCACGTAGGAACATTGGTGGATAGAGGCAATAGTACTGCGAGTTCGTTTCGCGGATATAGTGTTGTACCAAGATATCTAGAATTGTGTGAGCTCGTTTTTCAAGCGCAGATATTCGTGCACATACCTGTATATGGCTTTGGTGGGATTACACGTAATGCATTCTCCATTTCTGGAGAATATGATCCTTGTGGCTTCTTTGCAATTGCAGCAGAATCCTGTCGAAGACTTAGTTCACAGAGAAATTCTAACAATCTTTCGTCGAAAAAGCATACTCCGCTTGTATACTCTCCTGATTGAACCTCAGGGAGGTACCCCAAGACCTTGAAGTCCTCTCTACTGTCCTCCATAGCGATCCCAGCCATGGGGGAGGTCATTGGCCCTTTGTCGACGCTAATAGCGCGAGGAGGATCGACTGGTCTAGACAAGTTTTAGCCAAGAACGGGAGAAGTGAAAATATCCATAGCGAACCTCGAATCATCAACAGTTGCTTTACTCGCTCTCAACACCTTCGGTGCAAATTTACATAGGTGGGCTATTCTTCTTGCTTGACAATGATTACATGGCCATTCACGGCTGCACTATGAGGTAGGTCAGAGCATGTCAA
Source organism: Aspergillus thermomutatus (assembly GCF_002237265.1). NCBI lineage: Eukaryota > Fungi > Ascomycota > Eurotiomycetes > Eurotiales > Aspergillaceae > Aspergillus > Aspergillus thermomutatus. The sequence continues at coordinate 1,790 of NW_020798519.1, read as the reverse complement.
GGATGCTTCTCCAGATTACGGCCTTGGTTTGCTTGCCTTCTGCTTCCGACGTTGACATTCTGTGCAAGACTTAGCAGCCAGGCGAACGGCTCGACCGTTCTGAGGCTCGTTGACCATCCTGGGCGATCTAACTCATCAGGAATGTATTAAGACACCATCATTCATTGCGCACTCAAGTAGTAAAACCGAAGTGTTAGATTGTTGCAGAAATGAGGTATGATTGATCGGTGTAAGCGCCACTGAGCTAATCGATCGACAATAAAGCCTAGGTACCTACCTGAGGTAGGTAGTTGTTTATGAGCATAAGGTTATTTACAGCTTAGTAATTAATGACTCTAGTTAGGGCAAACCTAGTCCCCAATCAGGCTAGTGTCATCCACACCCACAAGCGGAGAACGGGATTTTCTCATGGCGGACAGCGAGCCGAAGTCTTTTTCTCTCGTCCTTGCCCCGATATTCAGCGCAGAGCCACACCATAAGAGTTATTCTTTTGGAAGACTGTCGCCATCATGTCTAAGATCACAGTCGGTATGCATAAGAATCTCGCTTGCGACTATTGCGAATCAGCAACTAATTTATTGCCTCGTTACAGCCGGAGTGCGCGAGAATGTCGAGCAGCTGCTCAACTACTCTCTGAATGAGAAGAAGAGAAACTTCCTCGAGACCGTCGAGCTTCAGATCGGTCTGAAGAACTACGACCCCCAGCGTGACAAGCGTTTCTCTGGCACCATCAAGCTGCCCACCGTTCCCCGCCCCAACATGACCATCTGGTACGTCAACTTTTCCGACCGGCCAATCCTTCAATGAAGAGTTCTCATATAAATCATGAGGGAGGAGGATGAGGTCGCACATAGATCTGGAAATAAGGTTGCTGACCGTGATTGTCTGCAGTGTTCTTGGTGACCAGCACGATCTCGACCGTGCCAAGCACCACGGCATCGATGCCATGTCCGCTGATGACCTGAAGAAGCTCAACAAGAACAAGAAGCTCATCAAGAAGCTTGCTCGCAAGTACGATGCCTTCCTTGCTTCCGACACCCTCATCAAGCAGATTCCTCGTCTCCTGGGTCCCGGTCTGTCCAAGGGTATGTATTCTCGGTTCCCACAGCACGCACTGCGCGCGGCATTGCCTCTTAGCAAGGGCTAACTCTACGCAGCTGGTAAATTCCCTACCCCCGTCTCTCACAACGAGGACATGGCCAACAAGGTCACCGAGATCAAGTCTACCATCAAGTTCCAGCTTAAGAAGGTTCTCTGCCTCGGTGTTGCCGTTGGCAACGTCGGCATGACCCAGGACGAGCTCGTCGCCAACGTTATGCTGGCCATCAACTACCTCGTCTCCCTGCTGAAGAAGGGCTGGCAGAACGTTGGCAGCCTTGTCCTCAAGGCTACCATGTCTCCCCCTAAGCGCCTCTACTAGATTCTCTGCGCAATTAGCTTTGTGTCGGGGTTTCTTTAGGAGCTCAGATGTGGGATTGTATATGCCATAGATAGGAAATGTGATGTCCACGACTTGTTCCTAAAACTTTTTTTTTTTTTTTTTTTTTTTTTTTTTTTTTTTTTTAATTTTTTTTTTTTTTTTTTTATTTTTTTCTTTTTAAAACATCTCCACACCCACAAAAAAAATGGGAAATATTTCAGCTCCTTTTTTCTTACAAAAAAAAAAATATAATAACAATATAACCTTAATACATAATCCACGTATAACATCTTCACTCTCAATTCTCCAATCGTATATTACCATTGTAGCATCTATGTATATTTTGTTATCTACTTTCTGTGTCACTATT
>NW_020798518.1:0-10195 GCF_002237265.1 Aspergillus thermomutatus | reverse complement strand
AGCCCTTTTTATTGAATCTAACGATATCAACCAAAGAAATGGATTCGTTGGAGGGAGAAAGGGAAAACAGAGAGAGATGCCCACGAAGATGGGGATCGAATAGGCGAACACAAAGAGAGTCACGTGATGTCAATAACAGTCACATGAGGAACACGACGCGCAGACCGAAGCCAAGCAACATCCAGGCGTAGCCTGTGACATTTTATATATAAATGCTTATATTTTAGATATAAATAGGAATAATAAAACCTTCCTCTAAATTATAATAATTTATATATATAAAGTTTAAAAACTTCTTCTATCTCTAAGCTAGTCTATGTATTTATTTAAGTTAGGTTTTTTTTATTATTAGTAATCTAATAATAGAGATTTGGGCTTTACTCTTTATTATTCCATCTATATATAATTTAATAAATTAGATTTTATATTAGAATAATTTTATCTAGTCCTTAAATTATATAGTATAATTATTAGTTATATATTTTCCTTTTTTTTAAATAACTAGCCCCTAACTTATTATATTACTAATTTTATTTAGTAAGTTATATATCTAACTAACCTAACCCCCTAGGGTCTATATTAACTGTATGCTCAAGCCTATCAGCACTCGCGAGCTGCCTTAGGCATCAACAACTTTTGGCCCTAACTGATATCATGAGTTCACTAAGTCATATAACCTCACTTACAGTTTGTATATATCTTTTCTTATTCAGCTATTACAGCCCTAGTTAGAACCCCTTAGCAATTTCTTACTGTCCAAACCTAGATTATAGGTTGACCAGCTTCTAGCCCATGACATTAGAAATTACTTATTCTAAGATAGTTAGAAGAAGAGAGAAAGACACAGCTAAACTAATAAGATAGATAAATTAGTAAGAACTAGCTAAACTAGTAAGACCTAGCTAAACTAGTAAGACCTAGCTAAATTAGTAAGACCTAGCTGAACTAGTAAGATATAGCTAAACTAGTAAGATAGATAAATTAGTAAGAACCAGCTATATTAGCTAAGTAAGAACTATAGTTAGTAAGAACTAATAGCTATAGATAGAATTAATAGTATATAATAATACCCTAGAATTAATTATAGCAGATAACCTAGTGGAGAATAACTATAGGTATAGGGTGGTATATAAACTAACCTCCTTACCTAAATAGCACAACAGTTAGCAAGAGTAATAAGTTAAATAGACTAGATAAAAGAATAATAAATAGCTACTACCCCTGTAGTAGTCATATCTATATTAAGTAAGACCTCTATAGCACCTACCCTAGCTATTATACCTATAGATAATAAAATAAGAAGACTAAAGCTAGTACTACTAGATATAGAAATATATAATAGTATTAATAAGACTATATATTATATCTGTGACAGCCCTCTCAGAGGTTGCTCACATTCTGCCGTACCAGACTGTTGACCGCCATCTTGAAGTGATTCCATATCGAGAGATTCTGTTGGGGATTTTCCGTTTGCTTTGTACAACCAACGGCACCAAGATGTCTCACGCTCAAGCTGTACATAGATTGCCTCTCTTTCCTTCCCTCTGTCTGTTTCTTCTTCTTCTTCTTTGTCAAGCTTAGTATTCGCATCCAATGCTACCGTATGTTTCTTACGAATGAGCTGTGTGTGATAATATCTTCTATTCTAAGCTAGTAGCAAAGCTATATATTAACTAGGTAGTAATTAGTTCCCTCTTTAGCTATATATAGTATACCTTTAGTAGGTTAAAGAGGAATATAGCTATGGTTATAACCCTATAGATAGACTAATATACTTAAGATCTATCTATAATAACTATAAATATATTAATTAGCATGCTTAACTAACTTAACCTTATATTTTAAAATAAGAACTATATAGAGAAGGCTATAGAGGAGCTATGCAGCTTATATTAAGATAATTATCTATTTAGTAAGATACTAGTAGACTTTAACTAACTATTAATAGAAGCAGAAGGTTATAATTAGATAGATAATATAAAGTAAAGCTTTATAGATAATATCCTTAGCTAGAAGATAAAAGCATAACTCTTTAACTTTATAAAGGATCTAAACTTTAAGAAATACTACTAGTAGTTATAGATAATTATAGACTAAATTAAAGCTAATTATATATAAGGAGTAGTATAAGTAAGATAGTAAAGAAGGAATATATTAGCTATAAATTATAGCTACCCAGCCTATATTCCTACTACCCTAGTAGTGCCTATAGCAGTAGCTATAGATACTAATAATTATATAGATTAGGAACTAACATCTATAATATTAGCTAGCACCTATTACCATGCTAAATAGGTTAATAAAGTAAAGTAGATGCACTACTATACTAAGGGCAGATACCTATATTATAGTATCTTAGGCCATATAATTAAGGGTTACCCCTATCTTAGTACTATCTTACTATAGGGCCATCCTGCTATAGGCTAACCCTATATATTATATATAGTAGGACCCTTACTTAATAATAATAAGCTAAGAGAGAGAGCTATAATACTAATAAGTAAGCTTAGTAAGTTAGAAAATAACCTACCTCTATAAAGAGACTCTTACAGGGGCTAATTAAATAGTTAATATAATTACTAAGCTAGTAACTATATCTAAAAGAAGATATACTTACTAGATATAGATAGTTTTAATAGGCTATTAGTTTTAATACCCCTAAGTTCACTATATCTATGATAGTTAATAAGAAATATAATTATAGAATCTTACTAGATACTAGGTATATATCTTATATAGTTATAGCTAAGTGCTTTATATAGAAGCTATAACTAGAGTAATAAGATATTAAGGTAATTTAGCTAGAGAATTACACTAGTATAATAGAGAGTATTATTATAAAGATTACTTACTTTACCCTAAATATTAGAGGTAACTACTAACCTATTATCTATGCTTATGTAGTGCCTAAGCTAGGTAAAGGGACTAATCTAATACCAAGTACTCCCTAGATAAAGTACTAGAAGATAATAATTAAGGCTAATAGGCTGTAACTATGATTAGTAGATAGATTTATAGTAGAATAGGTTAAGAATAAGCTAAAGTTAGTAGTTAGATAGATAAGTATATAGGGGTTTATTATATATACTTAATAATACTAGAGAGATAAAGTAGTGCAGATCTTTGCAGCTAGTATTAAGAATATTAAGAAAGTATTATAGATAAAGAAATATATAGACCCTACTAACAAGCTACTAGCATACTACCATAAGTTTCTAGGGGTATTTAATTAGAAGAAAGCTAATAAACTACCCTTATATCACCCTAAGGTTAATCACTAAGTTAAGTTAACTAAGGGTAAAGATAGGAAGCTATTAGAACCCCTATAGGGCCCTCTATATAGTATATTCTATAATAAATTACTTATCTTATAAAAGATATTAATAGAGCTACTAGAGAAGAACTTTATCTATATTAATAGCTCTTCTGCTATAGCTCTAATACTATTTATCTATAAGCTAGATAAAGGGTTATAATTCTATATTAACTACTGCATATTAAATATAATTATAAAGAAAGACTAATACCTGCTACCTTTAATTAATAAGACCTTAGAGCATATATTAAAGGTAAAGTAGTTTACTAAACTTAATATAATTACTATATTCTATAAGATTTATATTATACCTAGAGATAAATAGCTAATAGCCTTCCATATATAGTTTAGTTTATATAAATAGTTAGTGATCCTTTTTAGCATAGTAAATATACTAAATACCTTCTAATAGTATATTAACTAGATCCTCTAAGACTTTCTAGATAAATTTACCTCTATATATATTAATAATATACTTGTATTTACTAATAGATTCCTAGCAAAGTACTATAGCTATATATAATAGATACTAGAGTAGTTATAGGCTGCTAGGTTATAGCTAGATATTAATAAGTATAAGTTTAAGGTTAAGAGCATAAAATACCTTAGATTTATTATTAAAGCTAGTAAAGGTATATATATAGACCCTAATAAGATAAAAGCTATACTAGAATAGCAGACCCCTATATCTACTTATAGTATATAATTATTTCTTAGCTTTATAAACTTCTATTAGTACTTTATATAGAACTTCTCTAATATAATATAACTATTAATAGTGCTTATATAGAAAGGAACCTTATTTATATAGATAGAGGAGTATACTAATTAGTTTAAGTAGCTAAAGAAGATGTTTACTACTATACTAATTCTTATATAGTTTAACTATAACTAGGAGATAGTTATTAAGATAAATACTTTAAATTAGGCTACTAAAGGAACCTTATTATAGTATAATAATAATAGGGTGCTATAACCCTATACCTACTTCTTAAAAAAGAATTTACCTATAGAATATAACTATAAGATCTGTAATAAGAAGCTACTTATAATTATTAATACCCTTAAGGAATAGGAGTTAGAGTTAGTTAGCCTACTATAATTTAAGCTTATTACAGACTACCATAACCTAGAATACTTTAAGATAGTTTATTAGCTTAATAAGTAGTAAATAAGGTAGTTATATATACTAAGCTAGTTTAATTATAAAATATACTACTAGCCTAAGAAGCTAGTAGTATGCCCTAACATACTATTATATAGGGAGTAAGATATGATACAAGGTGCTAAAGATAATAGGCTTAAGGTATATAAGCTTTACTTAAATCTACTAAAAGCTATTATAAAGTAAGTTTATATATATATATATATTAGGTATCTATAAGGTTATATCCTAACTATATATAAGGTTAGTACCTCTGCTATTAGATAAGTAATAGCAGGAGGCTATATAAGGTAATAAGTACCTATAGGAGATAATATAGTTAGTATAGGTAGGGGCTATATAGTTCCCTAATAAGCTATATATATATATATTAATTACTAAGTATTTAGTCTCTCTAGATAGTTATCTACTATACTAAGGCTATAATAGGCCCCTAACTCTAAGCTACTATAGATAAGGATTCTATAAGAGATATATAATTTAGTGCTTACAGGTAGGCCTTGCCATTTCCCATCCATGGGAGTCCCAGAGCCCCCTTAGTCCCATCTATAAGTGCCCATGGGAGTTCCATAGGAGTCTATGGGAGTCCTGCCAAGACCAAAATTCTGTATAACTATCCTATTTAGGATGGATAAAGTGCTGACTGATCTAGTTAGATTACTATTATAAACCCTTGTTCTGTTCTTATAGTTAACCATGTCATGGTTTATCCATAATAACTTCTGAAATTTGAAGAAATCATCTTGTATTAAGAGATTATGAGATGCTAAAATAATAATTTGGCTGGAACTAAGTTAATAGCATATTTGGTGTGGAGTTATGAAGTAAAAGATGATAGAATGCTGAGTTATTATAGAAGATATATATCCTTTACTGAATGTCAATATTCATATATCCCTGAGAAATTAATAGTCAATTATTTCACTATAGGTTTTGGCAATTTCTTCTAATTATTATCCTTCTGTTCAAAGCTAATAATAGCAATTCTCATCCTCTGGAGGCTTAATCTCTTTATCTATGTGTGCTATGGGTAGAAATGCTTATAATTCTGATGCTATTATTAATTATGTGATTTAGAACTTTAAAGTTCTGTTCAGGAATCAGCGGGGGAAGGGTAAGAGTGAAAACTTTAGGGAAATGGGAATTCCCGCTACTCCCATGGGAGTTTTTAGGAATCAACTAATTACTAGAGATATCCAGTGGGGTTGAATATCATTTCATGACTAACCAACCTGCTTTATTATCAAGCACCCTCTCTGTTTATAGTCTAATATGTTTAGATGCAGGTCGCATTCACAAGAGGTAAGTCTTCTATCCTCTTCTCTAAAGGTACACTATCATAGCTCTATTCAGTGAGTCCTCTGACGCTGGCTGCTTGAATTACTTCCAGGTTGATGATTAAGATAGTATTTCCTGCCTTTAATCTAACAATCTATTATTTACCCTAAGTCTCATATACAGTTAGCAAATGATTACCTCAGGTCTAGGATCTGATTTCCTACAGCTACTTTCAGCTCCTGCCACTCTCTGCGTGTTGGCCCTGACTAGAAGAAGTCTTATGTTCTCTATGAAGACATGTTGATGGAAGAATATGTTAGTTAGTGGATACAGACCCAGTATGTAAGTATTGAAGATCAGAGAAAGAAGATTTGCTGGGATGGCAAGTGCTCCTCAGATGCCTGGAAGAATTTCCACCAGGTAGCCTATCATATTTCTAGATAACCCAAGGTTATGTGTCACAGGTGTGGTACTATTCTTCCTCACCCATATGAATACTTAAATAGGACAAACTCTATGAAACACCATTATATTGGGGAGAAATATTAAAGAGCTGCTAATAATACTGCTAAGTAGCAAAATATATAGTAATCATTTGCCTTTTCAGTATGTCAACTATCCCTTATAACTTAAATTACTTTATTACTAAAGTTCTTAAACAGGCTTAGTGAGATCCTTATTTAATATCACATTTCTCACAGGAAAAATGGGAATGAGAATAAGTTAAATTCACTGTCATGTCACATCTTCCTTTCCAGGTTCTTGCGCATTAAGGCCTTGAAAATCTGGTCAACATGGCTTAATTAGCACCATCACGACCAGTGTTACTTAAACCTAAAACTGCTTGCGCCGGCTTTAAGTAATAGTGAAGGAAGAACATTAAAAGATCCTCTTAATACTCCCACCAACTGCAAAGGTCTTAATTGCTCTTGACTGCTGGATATCACCTTTCTAGCAGGTATTCATGGCTATCACTGGTTATTTTATTAACAAGGATTGGAACTACCATGAGATATTACTTGGCTTTGAGCCTGTTTATATTAAGCACTCTAGGGCAAATTTAAGCATAGTCTTACTTAAGCTACTACAACATAATAATATTATTAATTAAGTGCTTGCAGTTACTACTAATAATACCTCTAACAACCATACATTAGTTAAGAATATTTAAGATGCCATTAATGAGCTTGAACTGCTAAACCAGATACCTATTATATAAATTCCTTGTTTGGCGCATGTGATCCAGCTTAGTCTTTAAGAACTGCTTGGTCTGGTTAAAGCTAATCTGCAAAATGATATTATAGATAAACATTAGTCTGAGATACAAGTATAATCCCTTTGGGCGAATTGACAGCAGCAAGGCATCATTTCTACTCTTGTAAAGGCAAGATAAGTATCCTTTATTTTAATCACCACAGCTTGCTGGGATTCTAGATTCAGGGATTAGCTGTATTTATTAATGCAAGTCCCTAATACAGGGAGGCATTTCTGGGACTGTAAGCTGAGGACCCCAAACTTGTTCTAATCCAAGATGTTAGGACCTGCTGGAATTTAATATTTCTGATGCTTTGATGAGCAAAGCGTCTTAGTTCTATTTTTAATCTGTATTATGATCAACATGGACACCCCTAGTTCAAGCTTGATAAAGAGGAGTGGTGACAGATTAACTACCTTCTTTGCATTACACAGCCTTTTTATAAATTTACTACTGGCCTCTTAAAGACAAAGAATGTTATAATTTATAATATCTTCAGGGTCTATAGCAGGCTTTTTGACCACCTTGATGCATCAATCTGTATGCTTCAATGGAAGAGGGTTAGTTAGAAACAGGTAATGCTTTATGCACTTGAAGCAGCCAGGGATAAGCTTAAGTTCTATTATGCTAAAATAGAGGATGTTCATGGCAATCTTTATGTGATTAGTATAATCCTTACACCGCAGCATAAGTTGAAGTTCTTCTCAAGCAAGGAATAGGGAAATGATCCTGAATTATGTCTAAGATACAAGGCATACCTTGAACGATATATAGAGCCTTATCAATAATAAGAACCAGTGTCTCAGTCACTACCTATGTCTGCTGTAGAGCGGGATGATAGTGATCTTGATGATATTCTTAATGATCATATTCGTCTGGACACAGAGAGGATTAATTCCCATAATAAGTTACAGTAATATCTAGAGACTTGTAAGTTCTTTACTAAGACTTTTATATCAAAGCTAACCTCTACTACTCTAGCAACTAAGAATATTGCACTGCTTACTTTCTGGTGGGATAATGAATAGTAGCTTCTAATACTTGCAAGTATAGCAAGGGATATATTCTCTATTCCAGCAACAGGTGCAGGTGTTAAGCGTCTTTTTAATTCTGCTTAAGATATCTGCCACTATCGCTGTGGATCCCTTAATGCCATAATAATTCAAGACATCATGATGTTTCGGTGTATTTCAAGGTTTGATATTGAAGAAGATGTGGGAGAGCTTGACAATCATGCTCTGATATGGGAGGAGAGAGAGGAGGTAAATAAGCATAGTGAGGCTTGGCTCCCTCAGCATACTCCTGACCCTATTAGTGATGAGGAGGAAGATGATCTAGTCTCTCTTCCTGCAGAGCCCACTATTAGGATATAAATAGAGCCACTAATCCAAAATACAGTAGGTAAGAGACGGCTTAGCAAGACTTCTGAGCAAGATAATGGAGAAGCTCATGAAGCAGAATCTGATGATGATGATGCTCTGCCTCTGCCTCTGCCTGAACAAAATACTCAGATACATACATCAGGAAGACAGAAGCGTCCAAGACGGGAGGATAACAAGTTTACTTATTATTGATTGATAGCCTGTGATAAGTTGTAAATAAGAAATTAAACCATCTTCTTTTAATCTAATTCCTGTTGTGTTTTGAATATCATCTGAACATGTAGACAGTAAGCTAAATACTTAAAAATATAGTTAAAAATAGCATAAAATATGCAAGCCATGCAGCCGTCCATTTTTGCTGACTAAAAACTCCCATAGGACCTAAGAGACTCCCAAGGCACTCCCATGGGACTCCCACTCCTCACGTTAGGAGTTGAGGGTGCTCCCATTTCCCATCCACCCCACTCCCATGGGAGTCCCACCATGCCACTCCCATGGGAAATGGCAAGGCCTACTTACAGGCCACCCTAGGAAGAATATATTATATATAATAATAGTATAGAACTTCTACTAGCCAGAGCTTTCTATAGATATTTAATAATTTATTAAGAATTATAATAAGTATGGGGCTAACTATATATAATATAAGTAATATTAAGGCCTGCTAAAACTATTACTAATTCTAGACTATAAATAGTATAAGATAGCTATTAACTTTATTACTAAGCTACCTAGCTCTAGTAACTATAAGGAGATTATAGTAATTACTAATAGATTAGAGAAGGATGTAATATTAGTACTCTATAAGTAAACTAATATTAAGACTATAGTATAGCTGTTAATTAACTAATTTATTAGTTATTATAGTATACCTACCATAATCATATTAGATTATGGCCTATAGTTTATTAGCTAGTTCTAGGGCTACTTCTGCAGCTACTTAGATATATAATAATAACTATCTACTACCTTCTACCCATAAATAGATAGCTAGGTTAAGTAAATAAATACTATATTAGAAGTATACCTATAGAACTTCTATAACTATACTTAGTCTAATTAGAAGTTACTACTGCTAATGACCTAGCTTATAATAAATAGTAGGGACACTATAAGCATAGGGGTAAGTCTATTCTTCCTAGACTATAAATATAACCTAGAGCTGCTAGAGATTAAGGAGCTAGAATAAGGGGCTACTGCTATTAATAAGGTCTATATACCTAAGGAGTAGGCTAAAGTAGTTATTATAAAGATAAAGAAGGCTATAGAGACAGTATAGTTAGAGCTAGCTACTATATAATAATATTAGAAGAAGTATTTAAACTACTTTTATATAGTAAGCCTAAGATATACAATTAGTTTAAAAGTATAGTTGGACCTATATAATATATAGATAGACTATCCTAGTAGGAAGCTTAATATCTAGTATATAAAGTTTATAGTAGTTAAAGCTATTAGGTTATATACCTATTAGCTAGATATACTACTAGGAGTATATAATATATTCTATATTAGCTTATTACATCTTATTATAAGCAACCCCTTCCTAAACTAGTTAAATAGTAATTACTAACTACCTATAGTACTAGTTAATAGTAAGGCTAAGTATAGGGTTAAGGAGATGCTAGATAAGCATAAGAAATATATTAGCTAAGGCCACTATATAGAGTACTGTTATGGAACATCTACAGTCAACACGAAATGGTTGGATGAGGCTTACGAGAAAAGACAGCGCAGTCTGACGGACAACCAGGCTCGAGACAAGGGGGGCGGCTAAGTCACGTGACTAACGGTCCCTG
>NW_020798517.1:0-10272 GCF_002237265.1 Aspergillus thermomutatus | reverse complement strand
GATGGGAAGAGGAGGGCTGGGTTGATGGGTTATATAGGTTATAGGTTGTTGGCGGGTGACGGGCGACGGGCGTTGTCTTCCCATTGTTGGTTGTAGTCCTTGTAAGATGAAAGGGGTCTCAGTCTGGTATAGGAATAAAGAATTGTTTGACTGAATGTATTCAACTAGCTAAAGGAGGTCATGGGCACAAGATAACATAACCGAAATTTGACTAGGATGCGAATATCTGTAAATCAATCAACGCCATTCCTCGTTGCAATTTTGTCTTTATGCTCTCGTAAATTCATAGGTATCACATAGCGTACCCGGTCGTTATCGTCTTGGGAATGTATTTGCGCGGCGCTCGAACGACACTACATCCCACAGACCCCAGGTCAATGCTGTTCAGCTCCCGACTCAGTGCATCCATGCCGGTGTTGCCGCCCATCACGGGGTAGCTTGGGCCCGCGGGAGGTGCAATGGGGACTTTGGCCGGGATCGGCGGCCCGTGGTTGACGGGCGCGTACAGGCTAGAAACAGAGTGTGCGGAGCGCGCACTCGGCGCTGGCGAGACGGACTTGCGGTGCGAAGATCGTGGCCGTGCCGTGTCAGTCGTGCTATAGTTTCGTCCGTGCCCATATCCTCCGTATTCCTGGCGTCCACGCTCCGTGTACTCTGCACCCGGGGAGGTCCGGCTTGGCTGTGCGTATGACTGTAGACTGTCGTTGTGTGACAATCCCCCGCTGGACCGGGGACGCGCTCCCGCAACGTCCCTGGCGGAAGGATGCTTGAAGCGGACAATCACCTCGGGCTTCTTGTTCTTGCGTTCCGGCTCTGGCGCCCACGTGTCCGAAGGAAGATGATCCGAGGGATCAATCTCTCGCCCATCGTCACCGATAATAGGCCCTGAGGGATCGGGCTTCATCTCATTGAGTCGGGCCGTCTGCATCGCCTGCGCGACTGTCTCGTACGCCGGTGCTGGGTCGCGGGTGACGGCGGATCGTGCCGCGTTTGGATTCAGCGCATCGTACGAGTCTGGTGAGAAGGGAATCTGGGACACCTGGCGCTCTGCCGTGCTTGGTGGTCGTGGACTGACCGACTTGCGCCGAGGAACGATGCGAGAGTCAGAACTGGCCGACTTAAGAACCAAGGAACGACGGGGGTCGGTGGGTGGCGATGAAATATCATGAGGGTACGGTAGTGCGGCAGGCTTCGATTCGGTAGTCCGGATCATGGCGTCCTCGAAGAAGCTGAGCCGCCGGTTCGCTTGGCTTTCCTGCACAGCACGAGGGGCCTCCGCCGCGGCAATTGCCGGGTCAAAGCCGGCGACCAGGCTGCGCGGCACCGATGGATTCTTCATATGAGGGTGGTCCTGCAGGCGGTTCCCGTGCGACGGGTGAAGCGGCGGGAGCGCGGTCATATCGTTGGTATTGCGGGGGGACGGTGCAAACTCTGGGGAGTAAGCTTTGTACGAGGAAGCTGGTGACGGTACTAACTGTTGACTCGGTTGGACCAGGCCTGACCGATGGGCAGGGGGCGGAGGTGGAGGTCCCTCCTCTTCTTCGTCGTCCACGCGGGGCTGCATCGCTGCATATTCGTGCGCAACGGAATTGCGGTGCCGACTGTTGATGCTCGCTACCGAGTTGCTGTGCAGACGGTAGTGATGTTCTGCTTCCGGGGCCGGACCAGGAGCGCTATGCGCGTAATCCGCGGTGGGGGGATTATACGATCTCGTCGATGAATGGGGGGAGTATTGGGCAACTTCGTGTCCATGACGTATCGCGTCTCCTTCATATCCGTACTGCTCTGGTGCAGGGAATGGACGATTGCTGTGATGACTGGTCGGGCGGGAAGTTGATTCGTATGGATGTCTTGTGTGCATGTCCGGCGCTGGTTGGGACTGGTGGTCTGGTCTGCTTGTGGGCGTAGAGCGGTAATCCGGAGCCGGTCCGTTGCCATAGCCGGAACGCGGCCGTGCATGTTGCCGATTGTCATAAGCATCCGGTCTCTCACGGTACGGATAGCCCTCTTCCTGTGGAGCTCGCCTTAGAGGTGCTGGTGCGGCATGGGCCGGCGCCGCGTGACTCCATTCTCTATGGAAGTCGTCCGGCGTGTCATACACCTTTGCCGGGGGCGGAACCTGCGATGCGGATGTATATGCATCGTAGGGAGCCTCAGGTGCTTGTCTTTGCGAATAGCGCATGTGATCGGCGCCATTCAGGGCAGGTGTGGAATGAGCATGTTCGTGATGAACTGGTCTCACTGGAGCAGGATGGGACGGCAAGGGCGCCGAGGGAGCCTTTTCGGGGGGCGCCGGACGCGCGGGAGTCGAGGCGGTAGGGTCGCTAGGAAGTGGGCGTCTCTTGACCTTCTCGAGCTGGCGAGGGCCCGACAGAGAAGACGAGCTGACAGGGGCGGCCGGGGCCGGTCTCGCTGAACCACTGCTCTTGGCATGGATCTTCTCGGCGGCTTGCAATCGCCGTTCAATCACCGCCTCGTCCTCTGGCCTGGTATCATAATAAGTCATCTCGATGCGAACCTCCCCAGCATACTTTCCTCGGTACTGCAGCGGATGCCATTGGTCGCTCTGGCTTCCTCCGGGGATGATCAAGTCTCTCAGATCGATCCAGGTTTCGCCGATCAGGTCGGTCTTCTTGTCATCGTTGAAGATCGATACCTTGAGTCTGAAGTAGTCGGGCGATTCGTGCACTGTGAATCGAAGCTCATGGTCCCTGGAATCAAAATCAGCAAGGCTCGACCGCTCAAGGGAAAAGGTTGCGATACCATTTTGGCGTCTGACCTCCCCGCAGGTCAGTCTCTGTTTTCTTAGCTTCCTTCCCTAACCGCGCAGCACAGTACGGATTCTGTTTCCCCATAGTCTTTCTATTAGGCAGATTCTTCGCGCGGTCAATGACAGCGACCAGCGTGCCGATTGCGGGACCATCCACCGACATGTCAGCATAGATGCCGGCAGCATGGTTGATATTGGATATCCTGGGTAGTTTGGATGCCATGATGGCACTTTTTCTCGAAAAGAGAATTCAATCAATCGAATGAGATTCAGAGACGACTATGTATCCATCAATTGACTGAGCAGAGAGTGTAGTCTCCTGTAACTGAGGGTCCTAGTGAAGGTCAAGGGTATTGATCAATAGGAAGCAAAGATTGTAAACCAACGCTGCACGGTGGGAATTAAGAAGAGAAGAAGCCAAGCGAGAAGAAGTCACCTCTCGCTTGACTCGCGAATGATGCAGAAAAGAAGAGAGCAAGGACGAAGAAGAGAGGGGATGAGGAAGACGGAGGAGGGGAGGGCAGCCAAAACAAGGCGATAAGCAAAAGCGGGCGAGATCGCGATAACCCGTACGGCGTAATACCGTGGTCCAGGGCTGTGATTGGATGGCTGGGCTGTGGTGGGTGCAGATTGCTGGCTTGGAGGAGGCTGGGAGGAGGCTGGGGGTAATCTATCCGCATGATATGATTGGCTGGTGGAAGCTGTTCCTGCATGAAATCCGGATCTCGATACAGCCTTACGGTATCTTACGCCCTGTTTCCCCCAGCCACAATCGAAATCGACACTGGCAAGTCTCACTCCTCAGTCAGATTGATGACGATAATCAAATGAAGAAGCCTCTTCTCTGTTTCTGTAAGTCAACCAGTATTCTCCTCTGTATCATCCAATGATTCGGACTCGATTATGGAGTGCAGAGACAGGGAGACGTTCCAGGCCGGACAGCAATACCGACTGTTACCAAGTGACCGTCCGGTCCCACATGAGTTCTCCACAATGATCGCCTTGCAGCCTTGGGCACATAATCCATCCATCTCGACGACAGCTCAACATGGAGCTATTGCTGCTCGGCCAGACTCAGTCCATCATTTGTACGGAGTACATGAGGAGGAATCTAGATACATGAGGCAGACTGGTTATCTTCCGAATATGCTCCATATGCCAATATCGCAAGCTGACAGACGCAAATAGATCCAGAATCCTGCTGCCTGTCTCAAACTCCATCTTCCCACAGCCACAACACCGGTGGATTCTGCACGTTAGCTACAGAAATCATATTGCCTGATGGTGACGACTCCACTATATTTAACATGCGGGGCCGGTTGGGTAGTATTCCAGCATGAATCGAGCCTTGCGCGCCATCGGTCGATTCTCGGCCGCTGCGTTTCTTGTTTGCAGAGTTCGATATAGTGGCGAGGTTTCACTCATCATTCGTCAGGACTACGCCATGAATGCGGTTGTTGAATAAGAGACTTCGAGCCTATAGCGTGGACCGAAAGTGTCCTCGAGGTTCGTAGAGCTTGTGTAAAAGGTACTCCGTAGACCTATCCATATCCAATTTCATGTGTGTTCCATTGATCGTGAGACCGGAAAACTCTTCTCCGTCAACTATGGAACACCTACTACTTGATCATGGTGCCTGACGGTCAGTATGAGTGGAGTATGGCATGGACAGGGCAGGCGTGCCGGTTGGGATGAACAATCGTCTATACGTCATTTCGAAATGATAGCGGAAAGTGAAACCATCAAATATTGCCAAGGTGGATCCCTTGAGTACGGCACCACTCTCGAAGTGACTTTGAGAGCCAAAAGCTCCCCCGATGGCCCGCCTCGGATACGTCCTTACCCAGGACTACTCCCATAGCGATTGAGGTAGACAGTTAGTATAAATACTAAGAATCTAGGAAGCCAGATAATTAAACATGATAGCCAGTCACGATATGCGCACGGCCCCTTAAAAGATGTATATCATTTGCTTCTTTGATATCTTACTGTACCTAGAGTAGACGGGCAATCACAGGTGACGTGGAAGGATATAATTGCTTCTTCTTCACAGATCTACAGGAAATCAAGCAAATAGGTTTGAGCAATAACTTTTGTGGCCTTCAATAGTCAGCACACTAACTCCGCATGTCCCTAGAATGGGAACCGGCCTCTCCTCTTATAGAGTGCCCTGCTTCGGTTCCAGCAGAAGAGGTTCAACCGGCAACCTTCCTCGTGCCTCTGTTCTGCCAGATAGAGACTGCTGCTCTCGTCAAAATGCTTGGTCCTGTTGACAGACTGGTACATCACTTTGCCAATACTTGGCAGGACCTTGTTGAGCGATATCCAGCCGGTGTAATCGAGATTGGAATCTCTCTGTTCGTTTCAGTGTTTGCTCTTATTGTACCCTCTACAATATTCCTATCGATTGATACAGCCTTCCCAGACTTTGTCAAGCGTCACAAGAAGCAAGCCGAAGAAAAAAGGCCTCATAGCGTAAAGCTTGCCAAATGCATTCTCCTAGTGATTCTCAACATCAGCCTCGCAATATCGACCGTTGTCCTGTCCAAGTTATGCTTTGGCTGGCAATTCTCGCCCTTCCGCGTGGACCCCGAGTTACCATCAGGCAGGATGTTACTACTCGACTTTGCCTATGCCGCGCTATGTCGGGAGGTGATCGTATACTACATACACCGTCTATCCCACTGGCCGTGGTTTTACAAACACATCCACCGAGTCCATCACGAATTCCAGGCGCCCATAGGATTTGTCGCCGGCTATATACATCCCATCGAGAGCCAGATCAACGGCGGCGCCCCGCTCTACGTGCCGCTGGCGGTCCGTCGAGCGCACATGGTCTCCTACCTGGTATTCTTCTTCGCGACTGTTTTCTATGTTGTGCTCGATCACACTGGCTATACTGTTTGGTGGTTTCCCAACGCCCGCGCTCATGATCTCCATCATGAAAAGCTCACCTGCAATTTTGGTACGATTGGGTTAATGGATTGGCTGCACAATACGGCTGCAGGATCACGAAGGACTTGTCTCTCAAGAAACAGGGATGGAAAAAGTGAAGCTGTGCGAGGTGTAACTAGATACTAGCCGGTCTCCTGGCTCAAAGTTTGTCACGGCGTGGAGGAATAGGCACTGCCCTCGCTTTTACTGGAATATAAGAGTTCAGCGCGGAGATTTTCTGTCGACTGTGTCAAAGAAGCTACGTGAATTTCTGGGCAAGGTCATACAATCGCCAGGTAGTATGACACGGCACTAAAAAACGAAAAGAGAGCCAGCAAGACACAAACACCTGGCGAGATGTAGCAGCTGACCATCGCCTGCGCATCGCCTGCACGGCTCCTTCCGGTGGTCGCTCTCATTCTCTGCCACCTCAGCAACACCATGAAGAGCTCCCAGGCCCCAAAGTCAGGCCACAGAGTATCCAAGAACTGAATATGAGTGGCCTGGTGGCACTGCCAGAGCAGAAAATCACTCAGGCGATACACACCGGACGATCGGACCAAGATGTCCACCGGCGGATTGTCTGCCGTGTACATCTTGTCCGAAAGCGATTGCGCTGTGAGGGCCGTTTCCGGGTGCGATGGGGAACGAGGATGAGAATACTCCTCCACGCTCCTTCTCACGGCTCTCGTCATCTCGTCGCGCGATGAGTACGCCACACATAGGTTCAGTATGAGTCGGTTCCCTCCGCGAGTCGTATCAACCGCCTTCATGACTGCGCCCCGAGTCTCGTCGTCTAATAGGTCTAAGCGGCCCAGCACGCGAATTGCAACACCAAGTTGCTCCGCGAGCCCGCCGGGAGCAGAACATCGGGCGATTTGCTCCCGGAGTAGATGCATTATCGCATCGACTTGTGCTCTCGGCCGCTGGAAGTTTTCAGTGCTGAACGCGTATACCGTGAGGATTTTGACCCCGGCGAGATAGCAGGCTCCCAAGACCTTTGGCAGTCAGTCAGCTACTTCTGCACAGATCTAGGTGCTATTGCACGCATTACCTTCTCCAGTGCGGATCCCCCGAGGCGATGGCCTCGTTCAATTGACAGATTGTGCGTTTTTGCGAACCGTCGATTTCCATCCATGATGAGGGCGATGTGTTTGGGGATTGGACCTTGTTGAACAACGTTTATCAAAAGGACTCGAGTCCAATTCCAGCTCAACACCTTTTTCTTCAAGTATGCTAGATACATCGTGACGGACAGTGCAAGAAGACGTGAGGGATTGTCCGTAGTGTTTAAGTAAGAGCGCACTGGCTCTTCTACTGGTCACTTAGAATATCGTATTAAGAAAAAGCATATATGACGCTATCTCCAGATTGGAAAGTCATCAAGGTCATACTAGTTCAGACTCAGATCACTAACTTGATCCCTTGTGGTAGTATCTGATATGTCTACTGCTTCTCTTCCTTCAGGTATGTCCAACGCAAAGGGGGCCTGGCATATGCTTCTTCTGCACCATAGTGTTTCATCAGCTCTGACAGTGGGATGAAAGTTCTCTTGGCTGCAGGAGTTCGCATTGAATACTAGCAGCTGGTGCTGGCCTAAGCACATTCCCTTTGTTTATTGGATCTTGGGGAGCAGCAGTGCCGCGTGCGCACTCTTGTCACACCGCTTATGCAGCCAGCATCAAGTCACCATGAGGTATTACTGGATTCTAGATACAGCGATCGAGATAGCCAGTCTGACATTGTTCACTTCTGTTTCAATTAACAAAAGCCATGCTTTCCTCAAGAGAGAAATAAATACCACATAAAAACCCAATCCCATACCATCTCAACACTATATCTCTTCCTTCCATAATTCACTGGTCCGCTGCACTCCGCGCATAATACCGCAGCACATACTTCAGCAGATAGGCGACAATAAAAACGCCACCCAGGATAATAGTCAGATCGCTGTTCCGCCCGCGGCATGTTGCTTTGTCAAGTCCTTGGTAGTAGTAGCAGATGAGATAGTACGCTATAGGGAGACTCGCAGCACAGATCCCGGATCTGATCTCAGTGTTATTATCGTTTCTTTCGCTGCGGGAAATGAAGGAGAACTTACATAACCATGATTTGGTCGACCAGGTCATGTAGGCGCCAAAGGAGGGTCGTTGACTGGGCATTTTGTCGGGCTGTTGCCGGATATGAGGGACCCTTTTCTGGTCTGGTTGGACTCATGGTGTAGCCTAGAAGACAAGTCACAAATATTGCTGAATGAAAGCGTGCCGGTTATCAAGGGGTTCTACCATTCTCTAGCGTTGGCCGCCAAGAATTGCGCAGGGTCGTCATAGTAATAGGTTTACCTAAAGGATGAATGGCGCCTTGGCTGCTCAGTGCTCACTAATTGCGCGCGATGGGCACTGCTCACCTACTAAAACAAGATGTCTATTGCCTAGTTACCTAGTTGCCTAGTTGCCTACTTATAGTTACATAACTGCTAATTATTTTGGCGGAATATCTACAGTTTCTGGGGACATCCTGCAAAAGCCTTCACAGTGTGGCTTTTGATATACCACTTACTGTTGTCGACCGTTCAGCAGGCTACAGTATCATCTCCTCCCGGAAGACAGAATCAGGTACGGGGGTTTAGTCTCATGATTAAGTAGAGTGAAAGTGCCAAGTTCACGTATGGAAGGCAGAACTTGATGAAATAGTACATTCATGGAGACTTACGAGGGCCACTTGAAGAGCACGGTCATTATCACTGCTGCATTTGGCACTAAGGTAGGGCATAACTCAATCCTGCACCCGTGCGCTATACACATCTGAAGAAAGAATCTGACAGATGGTTGAAAGCCACTCTGTATCAATGAATGCATGTACGGCATACATCCAGCCACACAGTAGTGTCATCTCGAGGCGACCTCAGCTTCTCTCGCAATTCTCCGCAAACTCCCGGAGGTAGGCTGGGGCTTTCTCCTCCCACAAGTCCGGGCTCGAGAAGAAGTCATACTGCTTTTGGCAATTCGTCGTAAGCGCCGGCCACAGGCTCAAGGCATTGTCCAGCATCACCCGCCACGTATTGGCCTTGACACACTGCGCGATGGACTTGGCCTTTGCGACGTCCAGGGCGCACAAGTTCGCGTCTCCGAGCTCGCCGGCTCCACATTCCCCTTCGGCGAGGTGGAACATGCTGTCGAGCAGGTTGATGTACTGGGGGTTCAGCTGCGGAGTGCCCATGTTGATGGATTCGGCCTCGATGACGGAAATGGCGAAGCCACGCAGGTTGGTCTCGTACTCGGACATCCGGAGTTGGCATCCTTTGCTGCATACCTCCTGCTGGGCCTGGTCGATTAAACGGGCGGAGTCGATGCCCTGGATGACGAGTGGGATCTTCAAGCAAGCTGTGGATGGGAGGTTGATGGCTGATACTATGCCAGCGCTCATGGTGAGGGTGGCGAGGATGGGGACAGAGAAATGCATGGTGAACGGTGGAAACTGTTGCAAAATGTGTATCGATGAAGACGAAAAACAGCTGTCCACAGTGTCAGGGAGGAGGTATTTATATGCTTTATCCAGATCTCGGCCTATTTACTGAGTCGCTCCATGAATGTCACACTGTTATGGATTGGGCTTTGAACAAGACCACTGTTAGGGATAAAAGTACATCTGTACAGGCATTCACACAGATCGACATCTTCTATTGTAGCAAAGATACTTGAAGAAACAACAGATCATATGCGCCATATGTCACCTCCCATTAAACTCGTATGAAATGGCCGAATCTGGTCTATTCAAGCGAACAGATGCTGTAACTATTCCTCCACAGACTCGTATTCTTGTCAACAGTGGCTGTGACTGCTGAATAACAGGATACATTCTTGCAGAGTCTCAACGATGCGACTTCTGCTGACTCGACTGATGTTTTGCTTTTTATCTCTGTGGACCAGCTCATTGGGTGCAAGCAAGCCATCTTCTGCAGTTGATCCTCGTGTCATGTGTCCAGCTGCTGTGTTTGCCTGCAGTGTTACCTTATCTACTTCTCATGAATTGACCAGACTCATCATTGTAGTTGTATTTGCAGAAATGGGATTGAGGCATCTCCTGGTAGTTAGGGCTTCGATGTGGTGCCTCAGGCATTAGAAAGGAAAAATACCGGAGATGTATTGATACACCATCCAATACACATTGAATACAGAGCGATTACACTAGCGGTATCTGCCAATCAGCGATGCGATAGAACTTTTCGATGTGATTTATTGAAAAAACTTCAAGATATCACCACCATCAGTTAACAACACCACCGCGCCACTCGCTGCGAACGAAAAAATTCCTCTCTACTCCGCTTCGGCAACACGAGATTACCTCCAATCGATAATTCAATAACGGCAAGCAGCCATGGCTGCCCCCGTCCTCCCCCTCCAGCAGGTCAAGCTTCCGGCGCTGCCCTCGACCCGGTTGACGCCGGAGCAGCAGTACTGGAAGACCTTCAAGAATCCCCTCCTCATCCCCTCTCCCGCCAACGGTCCCATCAACCTGATCACGCAGCCCGCCGCCCCCTCGTCCGCCTCCGCCTTCCCGTCCCTCAC
>NW_020798516.1:0-10668 GCF_002237265.1 Aspergillus thermomutatus | reverse complement strand
ACCCCGTTTCTCCCTCGCACACCCCTCTTCGTGTTCGGCCGCTGCGGCCCCAGTTAGAACCTCTTAGCGATTTCTTACCGTCCAAACCTAGGTTATAGGTTGAATCGGCTTCTAGCCCGTGACACTACTAGTTATATAACTAGTAGATATTAATTCTTAATAGCTATAGAAGCTATCTAATACCTTAGTTTAATTAAATCTATAGTAAGAATAATATTATTCTAATTTATATATCTATATATTTATTACATCTCCTTTAATCTCTAGATATTAGCTATTTCTCTTTACTAAAGTATACGATGATAGTATATATATAGCTACTTAATTAAGGATAAGATATAACTTAGTTTTAATTATATTAAAAAGTTTAACTTCCTTAAGGCCTATCTATAAGCTTATATAGTAATCTTTTTAGTAGATAATATTAAAGTAGCTTTTTAGTAACTAGATTAATACTACTAAATCTAGATCAGGTGCTTAGTTAGCTTAATATCTAATTTAAAACCCCTATACTACTAGGCAGCTAATTAATAGATTCTATCCTAAAAATACCTTATAATCTTAAGTAGTTAAAAAAGCAGGAAAGTATGCTTAAAAAGCTACTTAGAGAGTATATATATAGTCCTCCTACCCCTACTAAGACTGTGCTAGATTAGCTTATTAAGGGGTATAAGATAGTAATAAATAATACTATCCTTCTTATAAAAGAAAATTAGGATCTATATACTGTACATAAAAAGTAGCTTTAAAATAAGAAGTAGTCTAGGTCTCTAGGAGGTAGATAAAAACTATAGAGTAATTCTCTATCTAGGAAGGGTAGGAGTTTATTTAATATAGGAATTAGGCTAATAAAGCTATCCTAATAATCCCTATAGAGTAGACAGTAGATATAGAATAACACCCTTAATAGGCCCCCCCCATGCTACAGTGTAGGCTGCGGCATATCCGCGGATATCAGATAGCAAATGGTATCCATATCGTATCCACGCGGATACCAGATACCTAAGATGCTATCTTTATCTGCATCCAAATCCGCGCGGATACGATGTGGATATCTTGTTATTATCCACACTAGCATAATTCTCACCAAATTAACCCGATCTAGCCTGACACATGATGCATAACTTGCTGAATAAGATCAGTAACTAACTGTTATTTACGTCTGTTCTGGTCGTGACAGGCTTAACGGCACCACGCGGTACTTGTACCTGATACTATCCTCCAACATGTACAAAATATATAATAGTGTCGATGCTGGCCCTGCTGGATTTGCTGGATCTGCTGGGCTCTAAACCAGAACTTCTGGTGGATTGATTGGTTCAGCCTTCTTAAACTACATTGCCTTACCAATATTCCTCAAATCCTGCTCTTATTGTAACGGGCAAATGCCCGTAGGGTGCTCGAGCCCATTGAGGTCATATCCAACTCGGGCACGAGCTTCCAGTCACGTGACCTGCCCCTATTCGCACACACCATTGGTATATTTGTTCGCCCGCCGCGGCCTAGTTAGAAGCTCTCTTTCTTACCGTCTAAACCTAGGTCATAGGTCTAACGGCTTCTAGTCCGTGACACTTATATATCTATTTGATAGCCTGATTATGTGGTTTGAATATACAGAACTCTTGCTTTCATGGTGAGCTTGTGGATATATGTGGATATTTATCAGATATCCGTGGATTATTACACGATATCCAATGGATATCATGTAGGTAACCACACTAGTATTACTAGTAAACCAATCAGAACAGAAGATAATCTAGGAAAATAGACCTATCTAATCTACACATGTATCCTTGTAACCCCCAGATTTTGTTATCTACCCTCTGAATTTTCCCTCTAAAGGCTTTGTAAGTTTCTTACCTTTCTTTTATTCCTAACTTATAGTATTATCCTTACTTTTAAGATGTCGCAAAGCCAATAATCTTAATTCTCTGATTCTTTCTATGAACCTGACTTCTTACAATCAGATAATACACAGCATATTGCTGCTAGTCAGCATACTATCATCTCCACATCAGACTCAGACTTCATTTTCCCACTACCACGGCCCCGCCTTCCTGAGACCCTCACACGTGTTGGGCCTAACTTTCGCAAACATTGGATCCTTTACTCTGATATGTCAAAGGATGACTTTGTAAGATGGTGGCTACAGACAGACTTTGGATTAAAGAAGGAGTTACAGGATACAATCCACTGGGATGGGAAAAAGAGCTCATTATATTGGGAGCAATTTCATCAGGTTGCAGATGAAAAAACTGGCCAGCCTAAGGTTATGTGTAGACACTGCTGCAATGTTCTTGTTCACCTAGGTCATTGCTGAGCAGGGTTATCTCCAATGAAAGCGCACCTTAAAGGAGCTGCCTGTCAGTGTACCGTGCCTAAACAGCAGAAGGGTATAGACCAGCTTATCCAAGACTCGGTTAGTATAAGGCCCTGGTATAGTTCATCAAGTATGCTCACATTACCCTTATTTAGCCTTAGTGTTCTCCTCAAAGGCTATATAGCCAAGAGCTTTTCATGGAGAAGCTACTTAATATGGTTGCTGTTGGGCGTCTTCCCTTTCGATTTAGTGAGCGTCGCGAGCTTGATGAGTTTATTAATATTGTATGACTTGCACCATCAAAGCCAAAACTCCCCTCTAGCAGGACCCTTTGATGATATCTAGAGAAAAATGTCAAAGAAAAACAAGCGACTCTACTCCAGAAGCTTCCACTAAATGGGAAGCTTTCAATTGTACTTGACTGCTGGATATCACCTTTTAACCAGATATTCATAGCAATCACTGGCTACTTTATTGACCAAGAATGGAACTATTGTGAGATTCTTCTTGGGTTTGAACCTCTTTATGGTACGCATAATGGAAGTAATCTAAGCTCAGTTGTCTTGGAAGTCCTCTAAGAGCATGAGATCACTAACCGCATATTATCAATTACTACTGATAATGCATCAAACAATAACACTATAATGGTGAGATTGCAGGAGTCAATCCAGTCATAGGATCTTGGTAGTAATGCTACGATTATCCGAATCCCATGCATCGCCCATGTTATTCAGCTTAGTTTGAATTAACTGCTTGGAAAGATGAAAGTGAACCCAGTTAATAATTCTATAGAAAGGGAATGGTCCAATCAAAGTATGCAATCTCTCCAGAAAAAGAGTGATTTAAGTGGAATTGTGGATACACTAAATAAGGTATGATACTATTATACAAAACTCTTATTTTACTAATAATAAGAAAGGTTCGAAGACTTGCTACCTTCATTAATGCAAGTCCACAGCAAAAAGAGGCATTTCTGAGTCTTTAAACTACAGAGCCAAAGCTTGTTCCCTGCCAGGATGTCCGTACTCGCTGGAATTCCACCTACTTGATGCTTCGCCGAGCTAAGCAACTACAGTCTGTCTTTGATGAATACTGTATAATGCATCAATATCTCCAGTTTAAGCTTAATAAGGAAGAATGGCGCTAAATCGAGTATCTGCTCTGGATTACCCAACCTTTCTTTGATTACACTACTGCGCTCTCTATAACAAAGGAGGTCACCATTCATCTTATCCTTGGTATCTATAACAATCTCTTTGACTATCTCGAGAAGTTCATATGCCAACTTCAACGCAAAAGGGTTTCTTGGAAAAAGACAATGCTCCATGCACTTAAAGCAGCAAAGGCCAAGCTCTCATTCTATTATGAAGAGACTGATAAGATGCATAGTGATATCTTTGTAATTAGCATAATTATTGCCCCTTTAAATAAGCTTTAATTCTTTTCCACAAGAGAGTGGGAGGGTGGCTGGCGTGAACAGTATCATAAGAGTCTTATCAACTATCTTGAGCAGTACACCAAGCAGCTTGCTGATCTACCAACACCACCAAGCACTCAATTATCATCTGGAAACCTATCTCAGATCGAAATGCTAGTTTCAAGCAGGGCCTTACAGCAGGGAATTAGATCTCACTGCTCTCAATCAAACAGGGATAATAACGAGCTTACAAAATATCTTGAGAGTGGTTAGTAGTGATTAATAACTCCATGACTTATTACTAACGTTAGATAACAGGCATAGTTAATATATCACCAAGGGCCTTCTGGAAAGAGCATGAGCACGAGTTCCCAGCACTATCTAGACTTGCTTGGGATGTTCTTGCCATCCCAGCTAGTGGGGCTGGTGTCAAACATCTTTTTAACTCTGCTTGTGATATCTGTCACTATCGCCGCAGCCATCTTAAATCTTGCATGATCAAAGACTTAATGATGTGGATGTATACATCAAAGTTTGAGCTTGAATAAGAGCAGCTAGAACTAATGGAAGAGTATCTTCCAGCTAGTGAGGTTGCTGCTATAGAGGAGGAAAGAGCTCCTCTTCAGCTACAGGCGGATTTTGAGCCTGTCAGTGATGATGAAGAAGATGATGCTAGTGATATTCAGACTGAAACACAAGATCGACTGAGTAAGCGACAATGTATAGGAACTAGGGAAGGGGGCCAAAGAGAAGGACAGTTAGTAGAGCAGTGTTATGAGTTAGATGATGAGACTAAACATCCCTTACCCCAGAATGACATACTGACGCGCGGATCTAAGAGATCTCGGAAGGCTCCAAGAGGGTTCGAGGATTATGAAATTATCAAACCATAGTCACATAGCCTAATAGAAGACTTTCAAGTAGTATCTCCTTTTCTGCAATTTGTCCTATAGTCTATACTACGACTCTATACCTTGATACTTGGATTCTGAAAGGTGACTTTTCTATACACCCCTAGAACGATAAATTACAAACAAAACATGCATAAATTATGTAGTAATGGATTTAGCCATGTTTATATTGTTTGCCTATCCGTAAAATATCTAAATCCACACTGCGGATATCATTTACTATCCATATTGTATCGTTGCAGATATGTGGATATCAGATTACATCCATATCCACGGATATGCGGATTTGGATATGCGGATTTGGATACGTCGTGGATGTTGCCGCAGCCTACCCCCCTCTACTGCTGATGGGCCTTCAGATGGGGAATGGACAGCAAAGACTCCCTATACTACTGCTAAGGTACAAAAGCAGATGCAGCTTATTAAATAACTTATCAGTCGCAACTCTAAAAGCCCGCTAAATGAAGCAGTTCGTCAGCTGGTAAAAGCAGCTGAATCCACCATGCATGAAGTCATTCTATTATGACACCAGATGACTGAGCTTCGCGCAGCGAAAGAAAAGCAGAAGTGGAAGTGTACAGCCCTAAGATCTTTTATTGCTACTGGGGGTGTTTTGACAGGATCTGAAGGTCAGCAACTTGCTCAAGGAGCTATGCAGGCAATGGACTTAGTGGAATCAGTTCCCAGAAAGCGTGCGCCACCACGATGCAGTAACTGCCATCAAATTGGTCATATTAGAACCAGTTGCCCTAGTAGATCCAAATAATTCAAAAATTTATATTAATTTGATTGTGTGGTAGTAAGATATCTCATAATATTTCAGCATCGGCCAAAATTATGTTTTGCTGTCTCGCTCGGTTGGGTGTCTCGCTCGGTTGTGGATTACGTTATTCTTTTTATATTAATTTAACCTTCTCTTTATAGCATTAGATCTTACTACTCTAGAAGAATCTAACCTCTTACCCCTAATATTAGTATATATAGATATTATTAGATAGCCCCTATTCTAGTAGTATAAAAGGTATATTAGATAGCCTGTAGTTAGAAAGAGGTAGACCTTTATTACTTTTTACTTTGTATGCAAAATACTAGTAATTTCTGGACTTATGATGGTAAAGCAGTTTCCAACAACTCTACTAGATGGGTGCTTCCACCATGCATTATCTTCAAAAGAAAGGTCCATATTGAGGGCTGGTATCAAGATACAGCCTTACCAGCAGACTGGCGGATTGAGCTCACCGGGACCCAAGCTCCCATATTATGTAACATTTTTTAATGCAAAAATTCTTCTTAAGACTTTTATTTACCCCTTCTGAAGGTTATTACAAGGCATCGAATCCCACAAGATGTCAACGTCTTGGTTCGCACCGCCCCTATACGGGGATGCTAGTCCTGACTTTCTTCATCCTGAGGTCATTGCCTCTACGCGAGCTACCGCTAGTGCTGTATTAGAGATTGATCATATTCTTTACGATTTTCTATCTGTGGGTGATAATTTTATTACATGTTGAGATATATGCTAAACTTGTGCTTAATATTAGCGAAACAGATTGGACTCTGAAACTTCAGTGTACCAAGATTGCGTTGATGTAGATGAATCGTCTGATGTCGATTCCGACGAGGATGATGAGGAAAATACCAGCTCCTTAGATTCTACAGCTCCAACGCACCTAAGCCAAACGGGCATAGGTATAGATGGGACCAATTTCAGCGGTAGCTCTAGAGATGCTGTGGTTGCTTACGAAGTCCGGAGTGTTACGCTCAGGTACGAAGAGACAATATCAACGTAGTAGCATATGACGAAACAACTAAGCATGGGGAAGGGAAGAAGGAGAGAGTGCGAGAGAACGAGAGACGATCTAAATACATGAGGGATGCCTGCTGCAACACCAGGCATCAAGCACCCACACATGTGAGTCGTCATAGTACGTACAGCATTTACTCCTTCGCCAGTTGCTTCAACATCCAAATTTCCCCATCAAAGATACCTCCCTCGAACCCTTCGGCTCCATCCTCCATTTTCCGGAAGAAATAGACGTTCGAAATCTCAATTCCCTTCACCTCCAACACGAGCCATATAATCGCGCTGTTTTCGCCAACCGCCTCGACTTTGTGGCCTTTCACTTCAGGAAGGCCGCCCAACTTGTCCAATGGACCTGCAATCAGTTGCACGTAGAGCGATCGATCGGATAGTTGAGTGATGGTTCCTTCAGTGAAGAAAGAGATGGTTGGTAGATAGTAGGTGGCCATTTTAGCAGCGCGCTCGGATGAGGTTTTGAAGATGGGCGAAGTGAGGTCGGCGCAATAAGAGAGAATATGAGTCTCGGCGGCGGCGAGGATACTGGCAGTGTCTGTCTTGAGGGCCATGATCTTCTTTTGGTACTGGGTACGAGAGGAACGATTGTTGGGTGGTATGTGCTCCAGTTGGAAATGTTTGGTTGATCTGGTCAACCGTACGTAGGAAGGAGGTTCTTATATGCGACGCTTCAGGTACCAGTAAGCACATTAAAACAGTCTTCCTCCGACGTTCCTCCGTATACGTCGGGTGAGTTCGGCCGGTTATGAGATAGATTAACTGCGCCTACGGGAAATCGACACTACCTGTACCCAGGGTGATCATCTGAATCAATAAAAGAATAAAACCTAGATACATCATGGCCCGAGACCAATTTGACTTTAGTAGGTACCCTCAACTTCGAGTCTTGGGCCTCCCATTAGAGCGTCCAATCACCCCCCAAATCTGCATTCACCAAGCTGTCAAAGAATAGTATATTGCCTTCTTGCCATGGCCACTCACTGCCGTCAAGAATTCCCGGGATGTCTGAGGTCTCGGAAAACTGAAGATGACCATCAGAAAACCGCAAGGCGGTATCCTGACTCCCCATTTCCTTGCCAGCGTAGCTCCCTGTATTCACCACCTTTGCCTGCGGCTCCTGTCGTCCGACAGAAGGTTCCGGTCCAGTAACGGAAGGAGACGTAGCCAATTGGGTAGGTCGATGGAACAAAATGTTTCGGGGCGCATTTGCCCCCAAAACTCTCTCCCCTTCCAGCGCTTCCACGGCACCGCTACGTGCAATTTTGATAGTCCCAAAGAATGGAATCTCAAGGCGCAAGTTCCCAGAGATGTGCCGTCCCTGGAGGAAGCTTTGGAGTGTACGTATGACCGAAATACTCTGATCTCCAACCGACATTCCTGAGCCATGTTGCTTGAGTCTTTCAAAATTCTGAACAACCGTCTCTACAAGCTCAGCATCATCCGTTCTAACTTGTAGGGCGTCAGGGTCCGTGCTCCTATGCGGGCCCAGCAATCCTAACAGGAGAGTGGTTGCCGCCGTGAACACCTCGAATTCGAGCAGATTTGAAAAGTAGAAATTCCTCTGGCTCGCACGAATGGCGAGCCATCTCTTAATCAAGTTTCGGCTAGCATCCAAACAAGAGGTACGCGAATATTCGTATCGACGATCAGTCGCCCCAAGTAGCATGAAGGGTAGGTGCAGTAGTACTGCTAGCTCGAAATGCCATATTTGGCACATGACTCGCTCGAATTGAACAGAAGCCTCCTTTGTGCGGTTATTGAGGATGTTGGTAGGGACTTCCCACCAGGGTGACGGCATTTGCTCTGCTAGTGAATCAAGTTGTTCACCAATTCTCTGAGTGGTTGAAAAGGAATGAGTAGAAGTTTCTTGGTTGCGCGCGAGTATGAGACCGGCTATGTGATATAAATGCTTGTGGTAAATGTCTTCTGGAGAAAGCCACGCAGCGTCGTCGTCGAAAGGGAGAGCTCCCGGGCCCGTTGCCGACGGTACGCCGAGTATGACGGACAGGTAACGTTCCTAATCAGTCTCAGCATGAACCGGCATGGAATGAGGTAAGCAGCTTACTCCTCTCGAGACTTGACACCATAAATGACGTCGCCTAGCCAAAGCCAGCTCCTGGCTTTTCCAGTCTGTTTGAACATACATTCGGTGTAGACCCAGTAGTTGAGCTATCGTGATGGCCTTTCGATAGCAAAGCCATGATCTCCGAAGGTTGCCCGCATTAACCTCGTATATTCCCTGGAGGGCCAGACATTCGACCCCTTCAAAATTTCCAATCATCTCATCATCAGAGGTGACTTTTTGGTTTAGGAACTCAATGATACTGCTCATCATTTCTCGGAGTGATGTTGTAGTCTGGATTGTTTGCATATCCATGTCAGGTGGGAGCTGCTGAATGCAGATTGCAACACAAAAAAGTAGTCTCGCGATCATGATGGGATGTTTCTTTGAGATAGCGCTGACATTGAAAACCATGTGAGCGTCGTTGTCAACTGAGTCTGGTAGATGCGCCATCATATGTTGCTGAACAAGCCACCATCCGTGACTTGATGAAAGTAGGCAATCCACATCTCTCTGGCAAGGCAGCATTGTGGCAAGTTGTTGGCGTAGATTCTCGAGTCTTTCAGTCGGAGACCCAACGTCACTCTGCGCCCTCGAAGGAATTGCCCATGGTGGAAAGAAGGATCGTGAATCGTTCACGCTTCGCTCGATAGCTGAAGGAATCAAGCCACTAGCTCCGCAGTCGGGAATTCTGTCCATCAAGGTTTCGAGTAATGATTCTATTCTGGCCACACGGCGAGCCAAAGCTGATTCCTCCGCATGGTATGTCTGATGGTCATCCACATACTCTTGACCGATGCATGAAGTGCTTCTTTCTAGACAACCAGAGCAAATTGAGGATTCCGGAGATGGAATACACTTCACCTTTCGCCGCTTACCTGCATATTGTACGTTGTCAGATGCACGCTTTGTGGCGGGGTGGGGTGCTTACACTCCCAACAACTCTTCGTCCCTTTGCGGACTCTTTTGCGCCGGCGTTCTTCTGGCATCGGATTGCTCAAAATTCTTTCTTTATGTTTAGATTGCGATATTGTTGGGTGTTTCAAACATTCAACTCAGGAAAGTATTTCTCACTCATTTTCCGCTAAGGGACGTTGGGCTTAACTCGGTCGAGTTCGGCCGAGTTCGGCCGAAAACAAACGAACTCCCAGAGCCCCCTCAGTACAAGATATTCGAAGCTTTAGGCCAGAAGCAGCAACGCTTACTCAAGAAGCTATTTCACAGATCCGCCGCCCACCGGTTGCCCCGTGGTAATCGAGGTCCCATAATCAGGCTCCCGCGGTATACGCCTCGGCACCACTACGTTGTACTGCGCAATTATGGAACGAACAGCGCCGTCATATGGTAATAACCGCATAGACTGATGGCGGGCGAGCACAAGCCGAGCGTTTTGCCGAGTCACATCAACCCAAGGGATCCGAGCTTGTCCAGTTACCCCCTGTAGAATAACTCGCGGACCATGGACCAAGTGAAGGGGGAGGCAGGTGAAGGGAGGAACAACGCCAAAGCAGCTATGGTAGTTAACTAGACTGCCAATGCTCGCATTGCTACGTCGGCAAATAATGAACGCAGCTCTTCACAATGCCAATTCCATTCCCAACTAAGTTGATGATCATGTATGCAGTAGAAGTTTAGTTATTGAAATTCTTCCCTGGAGAACCCCTGCCAACAAACTCTTTCACTCGCTGG
Organism: Aspergillus thermomutatus; assembly: GCF_002237265.1. Taxonomy (NCBI): domain Eukaryota; kingdom Fungi; phylum Ascomycota; class Eurotiomycetes; order Eurotiales; family Aspergillaceae; genus Aspergillus; species Aspergillus thermomutatus. The sequence goes on along the minus strand of NW_020798516.1, from coordinate 453 downwards.
TGAGGTCGGTCCCTGTGATAAATTGAGAGGAAGGCTGAACATCCATGAGAATTCCGCAGAATGAGGCACCAACATCTCCATACTCGCGAACTATCACAGTCAACCCTAGAGGCCGCAGAGGGACAAGATGGCCTTATCTGAGCCATCCTCCCCATTGACATCGGAAAAGTAGACTAGATATCCATTTCCAATTTTGGCTCCAGTCACTACGGCCAGTGTACGATCCACATATGCTAGAGGAAGAAATTTGACTGAGTCTCAGCGTCACTGACGGAAACAAAGATCTTCTCTTTGGCCCGGGCATTCTTGATGCGAACTTCATGCTGTTGTCACACCCTGGGATCCGTCTCTGCTGTTCTCTGCTAGTCAACTACTTTGGGAAGGGGTGATATAGTCCCTGGACTATATCCGATACTTGCCTGAGGCCTACCGACCAGGTAGCCTGACGATGCA
>NW_020798515.1:0-10694 GCF_002237265.1 Aspergillus thermomutatus | reverse complement strand
CTATATAATTTACCCTAATATAAGAAGTAAGAAGGGTATTTAAGGAGCTAAAGTAATACTTTATATCTATACTTATACTATAATACTTTAACCTAGAGTTATAGATTTAAATATAAATAGATATATTAAAATAGGTAATAGCTAGTATGCTTACTCAGCTATTTAGAGTAGAATAATATCTAATAGTATTTTAGTTAAGAAAGCTTATTATAGTAGAGAAGAACTACTAAATATATAATTCTAAGTTACTAGTACTTTAAGTAATAGAGATACTATCTAAAAAAGAGTAAATTCCCTATCTTAGTATTATTTAACTACACTAATTTATACTACTTTATAATAATAAAGAAGCTAAATCTATATTAAATAAGGTAGGCAGAATACCTAACTACAGATAGTATCTATTAATAGATATCGCTAATTCTTACTATTTCTTAGCTAAGGAGATATATTAAAGTACTATATCTTTAGTATTAGACTATATATTTTATACTTACTTATTTTACCTATTCTAGTTAGTCTTAGTTAACTAGAATATATATAACTTCTAGTCTTATTACTCCTTAGTTATATAGAAAATTATATATATTTATAGATATAGTATGAATATGTCCTAGTTTAACCTCTCTATACTCAGATTACCAGCATAACCATATTACCATATTACATGCAATCTGACAGTGGATTTAGTCGAGCCCCTATTTCAATCTCTTCTAAGATTCTCCCTTTTCCCCTTCTCTCCACTGTTCTCCCGTGTCGCCACCCCACCCTATTACTTCTGTACATCTTTGCCAAAACTCTGCATGGCTACGACTACAATTACATGTGTTTTGATTCGCCATGAGCTTCCACTACGCTGATGCTCTCGAGGAACATAACTGGATTGGCGGAGGACTCGACGCTTATATCTACCACGTCACTCCAACTATTGTGGTGAAAACTGTTCGTCGCGACCGAACCCCTGAAGAAAAGGCAGCGGAGCATCCTTTCCTCAAGGAGATCGCGTTTTACAAACGTCTTAATGAGTGCCGGGATCGATGTCCGAATATTGTTGAATGTTTTCTCATGCTCCCGGACTATCTTTTTCTATCATATTGCACGCATAAGGCAATCGCCCCTCGCTTCTATGAACGCCAGGAGCGAGAGACAGGAACAAATGGTTTTCATGGGCGTCTTATCAGGGTCAAGGAATACGAGGATCCTGCTCTCATCGCTCGGTGGATACAACAAATCAGCTCTGCTCTTGAGTATGTGGAGAAAGTGGGCTTTTGTCACAATGATCTGCATGCGAGCAACTGTCTTCTTGACAGGAACTTCAACTTGAAGCTGGCTGATTTTGGTCGTGCCACCACCATTGGACAGCCACTTGAAGGTACCTTACCTCCACGAGCCAGACCAATACTTGCTGGACCATTGAAAGGCACATACGGTCTCTGTTCCGCCAGAACTGAACAGTTTGCGCTTGGGACACTTCTATACTTTATGGTATATGGCCATGAACCCTATGACGACATTATCCTCAGCGCCGCAGAATGGGATCGCCGATTTTGGGAAATGGAGTTTCCAGAACTTAACCGCAATGAAGTTTTCGATGGTCTTATTTCTGCTTGTTGGCACAATGTCTATCCTACAATGGCCTTGCTAGCGTACGACTTCAAGCGCAAGACAAAGGATATGGTCTGGAATGCAGAATACATCTTCATTGACTCTGCAAAGGAGACAAAGACCTGTGAAGCATTGGTTTGCAGAGGCTTGCTGGGACCTGAGTTGGCTCTCTGCTTTCAGCCGGCCTGGCGAAGATACCTACATGCTATTGTGAAGAGAAGCATGTTTATTTGGCAATGCTTTCTACAGAGAAGATTCTGGATCTGGTCTTGATGATCGGTTGGGGCTTGTACCATTTGACAAGCTGAGGTGCTTAGACTCATTGTCTTAACCCTAAAAAAGGACATGTTATGGTACGGTGGCTGTTTCATTCAACTTCGCGATTTTCAAACAAGAGGTGCTCTTGTCTTGTTCTATTTCCTATCCTGGGCGAAGGGGGCAGTGATTGGCACGGGCGGCTGCGGTAATGGGGCGCCAAAGATCGAGATGGACTGCGGCACTAAGCCTGACACGGATTGGTGCCATAACATCTTGCTCCACCCTCGCCCTCAGCAAAGCAGGTAGTCCAAAAAGAAATATAGAGCCAGTTCTCTTCTCGCTGCAGCATATCGTCTGCTGCCTCAGTACGTTTGAAACTTGTTGCCAAATTATAACTAATGATGTCATCCTGATAATCGAAGTCAAGGCTCTGAAAAAGAGGGAACCAGTTCTCTTCTCGCCGCAGAACATCGCAGAACTACGCTAAGATTCGAAATAAGTATAGGTGGCTAGCTCTTCCTCCTTCTGCTGCTGCTGCTGCTTCAGTACATTTGAAACCGGTCGTCAAACTATGGAGACTAATCATGTCATGTAGATATTTGAATTCAAAGCTCAAATAAACTCTATACACAAATGCCAACAAAACGAGTCATTACTTGGAGACTGTGCGCCATAGAGGCCCCGTCACAGTCGAGTGAGAATCACTAGCGTGACGCTGAAAGTGCATGACTTCTGCAAACCTTTTATCGCAAACATTACATGCAATAACAGTGCTTGATGCGAGGTTCTGTAGATGCTTTCGCTTGATATGCTTCGAAACATCTCCATGCGATGAGAATTGTTGCACACGCTTCTTGAGGGCTAGATTTTGCTGCCCCACACAAATAAAGCAAAACAAGGGTCGATGATCCTCTGTGACAGATTGAATAGCATTTTCGAGTGGGCTTGCTGATTTAGTCGGGACCTCAGCTTCACTTTCCGGCTTCTGATTATCGAGAAAACCGCGCTCGGCCACATAGCTTTCAACCCGTTTATTCTGTGGCAAACGGCATGTGATACCTTCCTCAAATTGACAGTAAGCGGCAACAGCATCAATAGCTTCAGTGCGCCGACACATTTCTTGGTCCAATGTCGGCGATGGCAGAATTAAAAGACGCTCGATCAATCGTTTCTGAGGCTCGGGTAGCTCCTCTGTGTGTCGTAGTTTTGCCGTCACTGATTCAACCAGTTTAGTCTCGGACAGCTGCCGCTGTACTTCCAACATAGGCTGCTCTTGATCGTATTTCTGCTGAAGCTGCGACAACAATGCGTTTCTAGCCCGTTCCCTTGCGCTGTTAAGCTCTTGCTTCAGCTTTTGAGAGCTTTCACAACTGGCCGTTCCCCGGTGGTGTGAGAGCGGACGGCCTAGTTGTTGGCGAAGTTCATCACGACGCTGGATGAGGACAGATATTTCGGGCCACTCGTTGACTGAGGTGGATTGGGCAGTCGTCAATTCTTGTGGGCGGTCAGGGTCAATGGTCCGGCTCATTCGACAAGCTGCATGCATGATATCATCATCTGGATTCAGACCTCGGATAATGGCAGCAAGGTTCTTGTCAATCCGTCGATCGAGGTAGTACTTTAGAAAGGTGCGAGTATCGGCGTGGTGCATGATCAGGTTGCGAAGTGAGTCACTCACAGCTCCTAAGACATACGCAGTCAGTCACTAGAAATTGCGCGACAAGGATTAAGTAGGAAGATGATTACCGCTGTTATCTAACGCCTTCCCAGCCCCGTATCGAAGACTATAAGGACGGGCAACTTGTCGGAACCCAGTAATGATACCAATACTTTTAACCCAGGGAAGAAGAGTTGAGTAAGGCAAACATTTATCGGTCGAAATCCCGATTCCTTGCAGTGTTCGCTCGGTCTGCCGAAAAACTGGTACGTCGGCCAGAGCGGGATCAAGCAGCAACGGAAGCTCGTTGCACCCATCCCGAATATGTAAGCGAGGAAGCTGTTCTGCGGATGTTAGGACCTCCTCCCCTTCAACTCTCTTGAAGGCACGGTCCGCAAAAAGCAGCCCCAGCAAGAAGACATGGGGACTGAGAACAAGCGACGGGTCAAATATAATCTCCGGCAGGATATATGTATTTCTTTCCAACAGTCAGCGGGTCGTGACAAGAAGTAATAAGCCTCAGCCGAATTAATGTGCTTACTCGTCCTTGGCGCCGAGAAATCCCTTCGTGTATTCAAATTTGAATTCGATCACGATTCTGTGAGGGCCGCCCTGCGGATCTCGGAGCAGACTGACTCGGATATGGCGATACCGCAGGCTCAGCACTGCTTGAGGGCGGTTGGCTGTGAGCCCAGCCAATTGCAAGAAAAGGCACAGCTCGATGCGATGCCGACCGTGTCCAAATTTTTTCTTCGTCGTGCTAATGGCCGTTTCCACGACCACAGTCAAGTCCTCCACAAACATAGTGGACTTTTCGCGGCCTTCCCAAGACAGTTTATGCTTTTGAGCTAACTTACAGATCACCTGTGAGATCAATCAGAACTGTCCTCACCACAAAGTCGGATAAGCCTTGAACACTTCTGTCTCCCTTTCTTTAGGGATGACTTCGTTTCTTACCCGGCGCATCTGTCGATTGATCTTCTTTTCGATCTTCTCTGAGGTTGCTCTTTCGAAGACGAGTCGAAAGACCTTCCAAAACGTCTCTAGTGAGCTTTTTCGTTTGATTCCAGGCAAGCGTCTTCCATTTTTGCCCCGTCGCAAATTCAAGGCCCTGTCGAGAAATGTATGCAAGATTGCAATGGACAGCTTCCGGAATTCTTGTTCAGGATCTTTGCAAAGGCAGGCACAAAATCTGATAGGCCTTAGACAAATCTGTGAAAAGAGGGAAGGATTCTACAGAGAAATGAGACGTACTGTTTCCAACGAGCCTCGACTTGGTCAAGTAGGACAGTGGTGCCTTTGCTATAATCCTCCTGTGTGTACACAGACTCGTCAAACTTTGCGAGTTGCTGGCGGTAATACTCGGGATAATGTTCATTGTCTGCAAAAAGTTGCGCAACATCACCAGCATCTTTGAGCTGATCCTCGTCGCAATCAGGCTCTGTCGGATCGGTGTCGTACTGCTCGTCGCTGCTGACGCTGGAACTACCTTCCCCGGTCTGCGAATCATCGTCATACGACTGAGACCTGGCCTGTCGCCGGGACCGGGCTATGTTGTGGTGGAATGGAGAGAATCAAGTGAGGAGGTGCGAGTGGAAGAAAATGTCGGAAGCCAAAGGGGTTGAGGAGGATGGGTAGTCGCCCCAGCCCCCATTGGTGGACCCCTTGTTTTGCTTAGTCATTGGAAAGCTCTCAGAGGGAGCCACTTTATCGCTGGTCCAGATGCACAGAGAATGATATAGAATTGGATATGAGATTCAATGACCGACAGACGAGAGCTGACTACAACAGCATGGGACATCCAATACCACAACAGACTAAAGAATACCGGTCATAGCGAGAGCGGCCTTCAGATCTTCAACACTTTCTAGTTTGGGGAGAACGGGAGAGGCTTCCCTGCATTGAAAACCTTGTGGCTGCCCGAGGTCATCTGCGCATGGGTTTCATTTGCCGTGCAAACACGCGGGTTGCCATTGGCCGTCTCAAACTTCCAACCTGTGATGCGGGTTGGCACAGTGTCCTTGACGGAAGACGAATCCAGCATGACAGTTCCTTGATCGAGAATGAGTTCCGACATGCAGCCATCACCGCAACCAAGGACCTGAAGGCCAATGAGGCTTGTGAGATTGTTTCTGATAATGTAGTTGATGAACTCGTCAAGGAAAAGCGGTCCAACATCAGACAGGTCAGGAAGAGGCCCGTCCTGCAGCTCATAAGCGCACAGTCCGTCCTTGGTGAGGGCGAAGATGTGTCCATGGACACTGGCGGGATCGATCTTTTCAATATCGGTGACCTTAGTCCAACGAAGGGAGGGGTTCTCAAAGTTGGTCCCAAGCATGACGGTGCTCTGGGGGATCTTGAAATGGCCGTGGATTAAGTGAATTCCAAGAATCTTAGCGGCATTGTGACGGGTGAACATTTCCGCTAGGTTCGTAATGTGCTCATCAGCGACGGGCCATGTGGGCCGATCAGGGAAATTAAACTTGGCAGAATGGCGGTGCATTGTGGGTTTTGGAGTTCCCTGTTGGCGCAAACGAGTCGGAGCCCTCATCACTATTGGTTTATGACATTTTGAATCTGTCCAGTGGCTGTGCAGTTGTTCGTTAGGCTGGGGATGGTACCAATGGGTGGGAGAAATGGAGGGGTAAATTACATCTGATTGTGGCTGTGTCGACAGGGGCTTTCGGCTAGAATACGAGCTGAGAACCGCTAGATAACTCTAAGATAATGAGGGGATATAAGGCTGACGCGCTCCCTCTGATAGAAACCTATTGTCATTACATTTTTCTATCCGCTCTCCGCCATGTCGCACCCACAGAATACCTATGGCGGACCTCCGCAACCCCCCTATAACAGCGCTGGGTACGCTCAGCCTGGCTCCCATCAACAGCATCAACAGGCCCCTTATTATCCCCCACAACAGCCCGGTGGATATCCACCCCAAGGAGCTCCCCCGCACCAATATCCGGCCCCTGGTCAGTACCAACAGCAGCCATATGGTGCCCCTCCGCCCCAACAACAATGGCCGGGCCATCCACCACCGCAACAATATCCTCAAGGAGGCCATCCACCACCGCAGCAGTATCCGCCTCAGGGAGCATATCCACAGAATCAACACCCTCCACCAGGCCATTACCCCCCACAGGGACAATATCCTCCACATGGCCAATACCCCCCACCGGGCCAAGGCCAATATCCTCCCCAGGGAGGTTACCCGCCGCAAGGCCAACCCGGCTATCCACCCCCTCAACCAATGCCCACCCCACCGTCCCTAGGCTACGACCCCAACCAACGTGCCCCCGGCAACGCAACCCGCGAAGCCGAAGCCCTCCGTAAAGCAATGAAAGGCTTCGGCACGGACGAAAAAGCCCTCATCAACATCCTGACCAAGCCCGACCCCCTGCAAATGGCCCTCATCAGACACACCTACACCGATCGCATCGGGCGCAACCTCGAAAAAGACCTCAAGTCCGAACTCTCAGGAAACCTGGAAGATGTCCTCCTCGCCTTAGCCAGGGGCCCGCTCGAGCAGGACGTGACTTTCGCGCGCGATGCGCTGTCGGGAATCGGGACGAACGAAAAGGCCCTCAACGACGTGCTGGTCGGCCGGTCGAATGCCGACCTGCGCGCGATCAAGTACGCGTACGTCGGCAAGTACCAGAAGTCGCTGGTCGATGATATCAAGAGCGATTTGTCCGGCAAGACGGAACAATTCTTTGTCATGTTGCTCAATGCCACGAGACCGGAGCCGGGGACATATTTCGATGCCCAGTCTGTTGACGCTGATGTCCGTGAGATCCACCAGGCGACGCAGGCGCGCAAGGGGACAGACGAGACTGGTGTCTCGGCGGTGTTCCTGGGTGCGTCGGATGCGAAGCTTGTTGCCATTGCGCAGGCGTTCGAGACCAGGTATCATACCAGTCTGGCAAAGGTGATTAAGGATGAGTTCTCGGGCCATCTGGAGGATGCGTTGCTGTCTATGCTGTCCAAGGCAAAGGATCCTGTTGGTCATGACGCGGAGAAGATCCTGGAGTGTTTGCCTGCTGGTGGAAATGCGAACCTCAAGCGGTTGATCTACTGGGTTGTTCATCTGCATTGGAACCCGCCTCATTTTGCTGCAGTCAAGGCGCGACTGAAGCAGAAGCTGGGCCACGATATCGGCAATCAGTGGAGAGGAGCCATTTCTCCAGGAGATTTTCATGAGGCTATGCGCCAGCTGTGGAATTCAGCATGAGATGATTGTCATGAATAGGGTCTGGGTAGATCAGCTACTGGTATCTTTAATGTTTATTCTTCATTTTCAAACAGAGACGCTGAGTTTTAGGAAGATGGGATTCAACTTGCTAATACTATGAGTCTATGAGAATATTTGTGTTTTCAGAAGCCATTTTGCATCAGGGATTCAAGGTAGTGTGATAAGTTCAACTATCTAGTGACTTTGTACAATCTGCACTCTGTGGTTGTTATTAAGGACTAGTAGGCTCTTAGGCTAATATTATTCATCTAAGGTACTCCTTTATAGATGACTCATTTCTGCTCTTCTCTTGAACGTAGCCTGATCAAACTTGACATAAAGTGGAGTTCCTGATATCCTATTTTGTTGGGAAAGTATGGGGCAAGAACAATACTAGTCTCATTTCTCAGCCTTTGATGCACACTGTACAGAATAGACTGAAGGATGACTTCATTTACCTGACCTCTGCCCTGGGGGATATGTAGGCTTCCTCAACTATATCTAGCCCTGTGTCTCTATTGTACAGTAGCCCATTTCTCGTTCTGTTCTTACGGCCCCTTACTACGAAAACTTTGAGATTCTTCTGCGAAGTCTAGCACCGCACCTACAGTGCTGGGGCAGAGGAGAAAGGTTCCAACTTATGGCTTGATGGAGCGGAAGGAGATCAATGAGTTACCAAGCCAGAATTGCTCAAATAGCTCCAAAGTGTTTTTGGCGGATCTGTTCCATCGCCAGCTCTTCCGACATTGGTTGTAGGAACTTGTCAATCTCATTGATCCAGAAAGAGTTTTGTGGGTTGACTTGGTAGGCAGAGGTGTATTCCCAATATGACGGGTACCAACCAGCAGTTTCCCAGTCAATAATACCAACAATATCATCTGCGTGAACAAGAATGTTGAGGCTGCTCAGATCGCCATGAGTAAATACCAACGGCCAAGACTTGCTTTGTTGTTTGATAAGGCCCTGAATTTCAGGGTCAAGCCTAGAATCAAACTCCATGCCCATGCGTAAATGCCGATGGAATTCCTGGATGGTATTGAAGGGACCGAAGCGCAAGGAGGTGCCTGGTACACGGCAGTCAAAAAGTGATCCACCATTAACAGAAGCAACCCCTATGCCTCCTGGGGGTTGAAGCTCCCGCATCTCAGTCACCATCTTTCCCAATTGTGAAAGAAGTTTTGCCTTTGACTCTTCACTTCGTTTTACCCAACCACTGCCTATTATATCCCCCTTAATCCTTTGCATCAGGATGTACGTCCATCCAGAATGAGTAAATGCACACAGAACTTTTGGTACTGGTATAGACGTATGCTGTGATATGAAACGCATCGTTGACGCTTCAGATAAATGTACACGGCTTCCGTATTTGATACATAGTCTGTCTGTCAACATGAGAACGTTCCCATGGCGAGGTCGAATATGCTTAAGGATTTTGACTGCTAGAAGTGTCGAGTACCGATTCCAAGCATTATCATTGACTGGCTTGGATGCGTGCAGCGAAGGGGTGGATGGCAAAGAAGGGCCATTTTGACCCGACGACATTGAGACTGTGAACGCAGGATGGGAAGTGCTTGAGGGATAATTCCATTCCTCGTCTGCAAGTACTAGATCTCTTATATATATAGAAGAATAAGATAACTTTTCTATTAAGTATTTCTCTTAGGTAGATAATAAATATAGTAAGCCTATTAAAAATACCCTTTATGTATTCTTCTAGTAATATAATCTCTACCTTAGGTATATCTACTAGATCTATATTAGGCTAATATTCTTATATATATAGCATAAAATTAATTAATAGATTAATAGATACTAGCTATAGCTAACCTAGAATAAGGTTATAGTCTAGTATATCTACTATATATAATTCTATCTTAATACTCTAGGCTATTCCTAGTATATCTACTGCAGTGATATAAAGATAGTATCTCTTATATAATATTACCTTCTAGCTATTTACTACCTTAACTTAGTAGGGTATGCCTATTACTTACTAGCTAAGGTTCTCCTTTACCTAGTATTAACTAATAAAGTTATCTTATATACCTACATCTAGAAGTATATTATTAATATACTTCTATTCTATAGCTATATTCTTAGTTAGGTTATCTATAGCTATATCTATATTAAGTAGTATTACTTTTAGTTTCTTATCTTTTTTAGGCAGGCCTAGTGCTGCTACTATATATAGTATTAGGCTATCTAGTTTTTTAATTTATTATTTTTTATATCACCTCTTATATACTTTAGACACCTAATAGTAATATAGCCTTTATTATTATAGCTATAGTATTTAATAGTACTCTTATCTTCTTTAGAGTTTTACTCCTTTTAGTTATAGAAACTATATTTTCTTAACCCTAGGCCTCTACCTTATCCCTAGTAGCTGCCTCAGCTGGATATTTCTATTTTCTTAGATAACTAGCCCTTATGCTTAGTCATCTAGTTCTTAATAAATATAACCTTATTAATATAATTACTATATAAGATATTCTCTATAATCTAGTATTATAGAATCTTATCTTTAATACTAGGGAGTAACTTTATCTAGAGGTACACCTTCTACTTATTAGTATATTTAATATTAAGCTAGGATTTCTATTACTCTAGATATACTATAAAGTTAGCTACTATCTATAACTCTAGCTACCTAGCATCTATATATTTCTATAAGGTACTATATACTAAGGTCTTTAGATTATTTATTTACCTTAGTAGGAATTAGGTGAGTTACTTCTACATCTACTTTATAGGTAATAACTCTTAATATCTTATTTACTAACTTAGAGTCTTATATATAAGTAGTAATACTACTACTTATATCTTCTAGTATTCTTTAGTATAGTATTAATAGTACTATTTAAAGTATACTATTATACTATTAATAAATTTAGTATAGTTATTCATATTTTTAAATTAGAAACCTATAGAAAAAGGGAC
>NW_020798514.1:0-10938 GCF_002237265.1 Aspergillus thermomutatus | reverse complement strand
CACCCGCACCGGCCACTGGCCTCACTTCCGCACCGTCCCCAAGCAGTTCCCCCCCTGGCCCAAAACGCCGCCCCCCGCCTCCGAAGGCGGCATCTGGGGCGTCCAGCACCTCCTGCACCCACAGATGCCCGGCCGCGCCGAATTCGCCCGGTTCTATTTCTCCGAGAAGGTGCTAGCGGTCGCGGAGGAGCTGCTCGGAGTCAAGGGTACAGGTACATCACCCCGACCGAACGACGCTACCGAGCCGCTGGTGATGGAACTGTTCAACCTGCTTGTTGCGCCGGAAACGAAGGACTTCGAGCTCCGCTGGCACCGCGATGATATCCCCGAGACGGTATCGCCGGAGGAGGAGATGCGGTTGCTGCAGGCGAAGAGCCCTCAGGGCCGGCAGTCGCATGCGCAGTATAATCTGGCGCTGTGTCCGGATTCCTCGCTGATTGTGGTCCCGGGGTCGCATCGGCGGGTGCGCACGGAGACGGAGCGCAGTGCGGGGCCGTATGAGCCTGAGTTGCCGGGTCAGTTGGCGGTGGAGCTTCGGCCGGGGGATGCGGTGTTCTATGATAGTAATATTCTCCATCGGGGGGTGTACAAGGCGAAGCTTGAGGGGGGCGAGGAAACGAGATTGACGCTGCATGGGAGCATTGGGTTGAAGGTGTCGGCGCCGGGGGACGACGCTGATAAGAAGGTTCGGGCTACTGCGGTCCTGCAGCACGGTGTTGGTTCGTGGGTTAATCAGGAGGATGCTGCGTTTGGCATCGGCGAGCGAGCGGAGAGGATGAGGGCAAACTTGATAGCGCTCGGGACAGGCGAGGGCGTTGGTTATTCTCTACAGGGCTAGAGTCAGATAAAAGTCATCGGAGTATATCGGGAATCAATTGCTTATGCATCTGACAGTGACACAGGGGTATCGTATCTCCAACAAGCCAATGAACAGACCATGACGTCCGTTTGATATTTCTCGAAGTATGTACAATGGAGCCGTAATCATTGTCGTAATCATCATAAGACCATCATCACTCGTTCGCCGGTCGTTGCCCGTACACGTAATGGTACAGGACGTATACATGCAAATTGGGGCGCAGCAGATCCGCGCGTACTTTATCCACGTATGCCTGCGCATCTTCGCAACTCCAGCCGAGCACGCGAGTAAACAGGGCTAATGTATATGGCTCTACGGCCTCGTACAATGTGATCTTGCCCACCCTCCCAATCTCTTTCAACCGGGGACTCTTGGGCCATGAGCCTACCGGGCACTATAACCAGTTGTTAGCGATTTCCGAGCCATCACTGATAAGGGAAAATGGTTGAAATACCTTATAAGAATCATCCATGACATTCACAAATCCCACATCCTCCATCCACCCTGCTAAATTCGACGCAACATTCATCGGCTTGCCAAACTCCTTACTCGTCCCAACAATCTTCTCCTGCCAGTCCAGCAGCATATGCGCATGCTGAATCGTATCATCATCCGACCGCATCCACGTCTCATACTCCTGGATCTCAACCCACCCTCCAGGCTTCGTATGCCTGTACGCCTGGCGCAGGAGCCGGTTCCAATCGGCAATGCCCCCGCCCAGACTCCGAGCATGGATGTAATCGAACGCCTCATCAGGCGCAAACGTCCAATCGCTCTCCGCGTCGTCGACGTTGAACGTACAGTTGGGCGGCGCCCAGTTCGGCTGGATGGGACTTAGATCCGTCCCCACGATCTCCGCGTCGGGGAAGTCATCGGCCATCTCCAGCGCCCAGATGCCTGTTCCTGTGCCTATGTCGAGGATGCGCTTCGGCGGACCGTCATTGAGGATCGGGGCGCGGTAAAGATCGCCTCCTATGAGAAGCTTGAAGAGATGGTGCATGAAGGCCAGCCGGTCTTGTTCTTCCTCGTCGTTGGGCATGGGGTAGTGGCCCAGTCGGTAGGCGTGGTATCGGCGGCCATTCTCATAGCAGTAGTCCCGGGCTGTGGAGGCGAGAGTGAAATTCGAGTCAATGATGGATTGAGCGTCACAAAGTGAGTCTTCATCGCTGGTCTGGTGATGTGTCGTTAATACAGCCCACAAGTTTGGGGAATCGACGAGGGGAAATCCGCCACGGATGAGGGGTAATTGATACGATGGTCATAACATGAACAGCAGCAGAACAACAGAAAAATACAATTGGACAAATCCTCAGTTAGATGAAGAATTAGACGACATTATGAACTTCCCTTCCTTGATGTGGAAAAAAGCAGGCCATTGCCGACAAAATGAGTTGACAGCCATGGTACATTCATTGCATACAACAACACAGCGGCGGAGTAGCCCGTTGGCTGCAAATACAGGCAAATGTGTTCTTCTGACCAGGGAAAACAAACAAGCAGACGAGGCAGGTGAGAATCAAATCAAAAGACAGGGACATGAAAAAAGAAAGGGGGTTATCTTACATCGACCAGGATATGCTCATCTAGATTGGGACGCGACATCTCTAGGACAGATAATATGATGAAGCTCCGTCAAGTATAAAAGAAGAAAGGAAATCTATGAGAAGGAAAAGAAGAACCAGACGAAAATGAAAGCTAGACTCCAATGAGGGCGGACACAGGCCTAGTTAAATATGGACGCCAAAGTAAATGATCGATCAGATAGCAATAATAATTACGGAGCACAGAGTGAGGTGACATCGGCCAGATTGGACGAAGCTCCTCATCGAGGGCGATCCAAAGAGGAGAAAACAGCAGGACCTATGAGAACATAGCAGTGACTGCGAACCGCAAACCGTAACCAAGAAGCCAATTATTGGTACAAGTTCAATATGTAGACGGATACCTTAGTCCGAGACTCTAAACGAAGTCTGCCAAATGTAAAAAAAGCGCAGGGGTTCCAGGCCCAGGGAAGAGGATGATGGGTTCCAATTGCGATTCGGGCGGTGTGTTGTTGGACTGTTAGACTGTCAGGAGAGCCAGCACTGTGGTTCTGGGAATGGAGGGTGCACTCTGTATGGATGGATGTTTTCGACGAGACCTGAGTGCCGCCTTGTCGCCTAATCAGGCTTAACCCAACCTGTGCAGAGGCCAAGGGTCCGGTCCGGAATGGGTATCTTATCTCACGGAGTACGTACACACACTGTACCCTTTACCATGGACAGGTCTGAGTCATTGACAATTGTAACACCTCAAACATCAAGATAGTTTAATCCAATAGTCCTAGCCTTAAGGTAGTCTCTCTTCATTTTTGAACACAGTGGACAGTGGGACATATCCCAGTTGATCTAAGAGATACCTGAAACCTATTACCTGGTAAGTGGTAACCAGGCGTACGCACTGTCCTGTTCCAATTCCCAATTCCCCATCCAAACCTAAAGCCCCGCACGGTTGGAGCCGATTTGGGCCTAAATGGCCAATCAAATCTCCTCAATCGAGGCGATCAGCCAAATTGTCGGGTCACTTCCTGAGCTACAACTTACCGTACTCCGTATGATGGGTCATTCATCAAGTGGCCTGCGGGCTCTTCTAGCAATATACACAGTAGTAGAGAGGTATCTACTATCTAGATATTATTATGTGTGGCATTGGTGTTGGTAACTTACACCGAATACCTCTAGCTGATACACTTTGTACGGGGTGGATGCATTCTGGATGTCTATGACTCGACTGGCCATCACTCTTCCTTCCATGCTATCTCCAGCGCTACCAACAAGGCTAAGTGGAAAATAGACTAGACGATGAGCCTGTCTTGGTTGGTCGGATCCGGATCAGCCTGATCAGCAGCCAGCACGGATGATTTGTCCCAACTAGCCTGGCTGGCTTCTAGAAGGACGTGATGGGCGTGATGCATGCGGTCTTGGTATGGCTGATTTCCTGACTACAGATATTTGGAAATGGATATACGGTTCCGATCAATGCCTTCTCCATGGCTGTAACCCCTCAATAGAGGGTCACTGTAGCCCTCATCTTTATCCGTGATTTAATCTCTTCCCCCCTCTCTCAGCTCCCGGGGACGCCGAGATGCAAAGTATATTAATCCTGCGCTAAGCCAACCCAAAACAGTAAAAGCACTTGCATGCAGGTGCCTACTGCTTCTTCCCAGATGTGCTGTCAGCAATCAGCAATCGGCCGCCATACAGTGCCCGTGTCACTACATTACATCCCTCTCTGCTTGTACGCCATGCATCTCGACGCCCTAGTTCCAGAAAGAATAAAGAATTCCTTTTGGAGTGCAAAGTACGGGTGTCATTCAATCCACATGGTCACTGAAAGCACTCATGCCTCTGCAATGGATTTACCACAACAGAAAACGTTTCACCACATCTCATGATAACCGGCTGAAAGTCGGTGCTTTCTGGCCGTGCTACGGGTTTATTCGGTATCAGCTACATACATAACGTCGTCAAGTCCGGTCAAGAAGTCCTTGAGATTCTCGACCGTATTATGAGAGAATAAAGAGATAGACAAGGTAAAAAGAAATGCCATCCAGGGAGTTTCGCTTGGACCTTCAAGTCACCTGCTCGTCCAATCAGCCCAAGCTGCGGAGTTTCTCCTGTTCGTCGGGGGTTAGCGCGGCGAACAGTTGCTGGAACCCGGGTTTAGTGGACGCATTGCGGAAGAAGTCCAGCAAAAATGCCTGAGTCTCGTCATCCCGCTTGCGCACACCAAACACCCCTTCAGTGCCACCTTCGCCAAACGCCATGAGCTCTTGCTTGGTGACACCCAGGTTGAGATCGAGTGTATTGCTGGGGATGTCTTCCCATTCACCATCGTCGTCGCTGTCCTCTTCCTCTAGAGCGGCTGCGGTAGCTGCATCAATCTCCTTGCTGCCTGATGCTGCGGCCAGCTCCTCGACGAGCACTTTGATAATCTTCAACGGAGCCGTCACAGTCGTGTAGCGGTCTGGGTTGTTGCGGGTCTGCGATCGAGTCTTGATGCGACCCGTTTCCTGAATGATGAGGTCACCTTTGACTTGCACCTGAGCCAGGCGGGGGTCCTCGAGGTTGTATAGTGTAGCCAGAGCAATGATGTTCTGCTTAATCTCGTCGTATCCAGCGAAGTTGACCGAGTTCTCGAGCCATTTGCTTAAAACAATTGGCAGTCCGCTCTGACCATTAATATCGACTTGCGCCAGGAAGTCAATCACTTCGCGAGCGTTTATGAGAGTCAATCGGGCGAAGACAAGGATCAAACTCTGAATAAATTGTGCCTGTTCAGCTGTGGCAAGACGCTGAGCTACGGCCCGGAGCAGCTGTGGCAGATAAGGCCCGAGTCTCTCGGATCCAGCTTTTTCGACCAGCTCGGCTGCCAGCTGTCCAACCTCAGTTGCGGCGTTATCGTCGACCGACGGGCCCAGCAACCGATCAATGATTATCAGCGCGACCTCGACCGCTTCCTTGCCACTCTGGGGATCGCGCCAGGCCACGAATTGATCAAAGTCATGTGAAAGAATGTGCCGAACCGCTTCCGTGGCAGGGCGAATTAGCTCAGCATCGTAAGAGTCCAACAGTAACCTGTTAAGCTTGGGCATGACAGTCTCCACAAATCCGGCAGGCAAAGGCTGCAGGGATCCTTCCGTCAAGGCGCGCAGGAGATCAGCCGCAAAGTTCGTGAGAGCATTCTCCTGAGTGAGGTTTCCGACGTCAATCGCGCCTGTGAGCGAAGGAAGCACTTTTTCACAAAGGCGGATGAAAGCATCAGCTCCCTGTTCGGAGATAGACTCTACGATATCCTCGAACGCCTCGGTAACGATCATTGTCAGCTGGAAATTCGTAGCCCCATTGCTGGCTATATTGAACAGGACATCAATGGCAATAGATGACAAGACCACACTTGGATTAACCATGATAGTATCGCGGATGGTCTCCGCTAAAGTGACCTTGAGGTCGTCGCTCTCGGATGGCTCCTGAAGGTCGTGCGCGGCGATGAACTCCGACAGGGCATTGATAACGGGAACCTGAAGTGGGACTGTAGTGCTTGCAGAAAGAGATGCCATAAAATCCTGAAGGGCCCGAATGCAGGATACCTTGACCACTTCTGAGGCGTCTTCAGCGATCGCCTTGAGGGTCGCTTCAAAGTAGGAGATAGCGGTAGGCTGGAACGCGTCGCTCGCAACTTGAGCCAAGACACCTGCCACAAGGTAACCACGAGCTCGCAAAAATTCCTCATTTTGCTGGATCGCGAACGTAACGAAGTTGTGGAAGCCACTCGCCAAGTCGGAAGACACCTGCTGCGAGACTTCGTTGAAGTCGCGCAGCAACTGGTTGAGAATGAACAAAGCTGATTCACGAGATTTCCATCTGCCAGAACTAAAGTCAGCGATTTCAAGCACGAAAAGTGACTGGAATCCTTACGTCGATGTTGAGTCGGCAAAAAGATTGTTCATGTAGGCGAGGAGACCTTCAACAGTTGTGACCTTGAGCCATTCTCCCAGCTTAATGACCAAGTCTCCACTGCAGGTTCGGGGGGTGTAATTGGCAGTGACAGAGGTCTCTTCCGATAGGAAGAGATTCACATCAATGTCCCACAGGCCTTCCTCCTCAGTCGTAATCTGGGCATATGAACCGGCCAGCTTCAAGATTTCTGGAAGCCAACTCGCGGTTGCTGCAGCCTGGCCGGCGTTCTGCAACTGCTGCTGGAGTTCAGCTTTGACTGGAGGCGCCTTTAGAAGCGCTTGAATCAGATCCAGCTCTTCCAGCACAAGGAAGTCTAGCGTGTAAGGGAGTCCGTCAACATCTTCTAAGCGGCCTTGTCGTTCGTCATGAATGTAGAACTCGTGGTAAGTAGACTGAATGTTGGAAAGCTCTGTCCAGACAGTCGAGAAGTAGACCGGGCTTTGAGCTGTCATGAGGCCGGGAAAGACCATTCGAATCTTCATAAGCGTCTAACAGCGAAAGATTATGCCGTCAGTACGAGTTGGAGATGCCTAAGATATTCATATAGCCTACCTTGACCACCTGCAATTTCAGTCCGATTACACCCCTCCATTGAGAAGGGACTTCACCCTCTTTGGACTCCTCTTGCTCGCTGGGGGCCTGTGGCAAGGGAGCCTTCAGAGTCTCAATGAAGAATGGGGACCAGCCGCTCAGGACCTCATCCATAAATTGTTTGACTGCCACCTTATGCTGCTCAAGCACCATCTCCAAGGTATCGAAGCAAGAGCGGAAAACGGCAACGGCCAATGCTCTCAGCATTGGGTTTCTTGACTCACTAGTCGCAATGTTGAAAAGAGTGGTAACGAGATCGCGGGCAACACCAAAGAACTGCTCCTCACTGAAACCGGTATCGACGAGGTCCAACAGGACCTTCAACGCACCGTGCAATGCACCCGCACTGCTATTAGCATCGTTGATGACCTGAAGCAGCGACGGGAGAAGCTCTGGCCATTCATCAGGGAAATCGGCGCTGGCGATCTTGCTGACCGCATAGCTGGCTGACGATTTGACCTTCCGCTCTTGAACATCCGCAGTGGTGGCCAGTTCTAACAGAACACGTCGAATCTGAGTCTTGTTGGTGTTATTGATCAAAATCTGACCCTTGAATTCGTCTAGATTGGGCGACCAAGCGGCGGCAATGAAGGTACGCAGGACGGACAAGGAGGACTGGCGAAGGTTGGTAGGGACAGAATCGTGAGAGGCAATGGCGGCGAGGGAGAGGGGGAACTGTTCGTTGGGATAGAGTCGAAGAAGCTGGAGCTCAGCGGCCTTTCTCGTATCGGCGACTGGCGACTGTGTGTCTGCGAGGAGTGTCAAGAGCTCTTGCTCCATGATGGAAGGTGTATGAGGGGTAGTTCAGGCTGCCGGAAGAGAATGGTAGATGTTCCAAGATTGAAAGTCGAGGCCCCAAAGCAGCTGCCTACAGAGGAGTCTCCTGCTGATCAATGGCGCCAGCAATTGACCTGCGGTTGAAGATATTAGTTGACACGACGCGAATGATTATTGTTCCTGTCGCGTAGGAGGGGCAGAAGACGGTGGAAGCACAGAATGAAAAAGGGGAGGCGGTGAGTACTTCATTCAGAATAACTATAAACTGCAAATCTTTTGAAATTTTGATGGCTGTATAAACCGTTGTAATGTACGATGGAGAAAAGACAATAGCAACTCTCAAATCTCAGGACATCACTGTTGTTCCCTCTTGCAATAGAAAGTAGGGCTTAAGGATCTGGTTGGTAATAATATAGAGCGCCTACTCTGTACATACTTCAAGACTGATCATCTTTGTCCTTGCTGCAGTCCAAGAGTCAAGAAGTGAGAAGTACAGCTCTGCCATTTCATTTTATTACATGTAATCTATGGTGGAGAAGGACGTAAGGTAGGTACTTTAGGTCCAAAGAGTTAGTACCTTACCACTAAGACTGTTTTGTTCCTTTCCCTGCTAAGTGCTATGTATCTAACTCCATACATACCGTTGTCCCAGTAGTAATATGCCAACACATATAGTTCCATGGAGAAGCTCATTATTTAGGATGTAAAATACTTACACAGACTAATCACATATCAACCTATGTTAGCAGGCCAGTGATAGGGAGTATTATGCAGATTTCATTATGTACTGGGATACGCATTAGCAGAATAGCTTGAGGAGATATTGCAATGGAAAAATCAGAAACTACCTAAAATTAAAAAAAAAATATTATCACAGCACAAGACAGAGGAGCGAGCCCTGGTAACAAAGACGCTGATCATTAGTGGAGCTCTTGGCAACATGATCCAGTTAAGTTATCTATGAATTGTCCTGTGTGGGGACAATTGTACTTCTTACGCAGCTACAAGCCTACAAGGGCATCAGAGAGGCGGCAAAAGGGAGACGAAACCATGACAAAGAGTAGTTAGGACGCAGAAGATGGAGAATAACAGTAAGTGTGCTTGGGAGCAAGAAAGAAACAAAATAAGGTATAGAAATCATATTCCATAAAGAGTACAGGACAGCATAATCTTTGAAGATAGGACAGGCAGGTACGGAGTAGAAAAGCGTAATATACCCGACAGTAGTGCCAGGTACTGCACAGATCACCATAAAACAGTGCCCAATCTTACCGATCATTCTATCTATCCGCAGAGAACACCCAAAATGACGCGGAAAAGATTAGCCATTACTTTTTTCTTCCGCCGCCGCCACACTGCTAGGATCAGGCTGAGAGCCAAAGAAAAGAGAGCTAAAGAATTTAAGCAACATCATACATACCTGCCATGACGTAGGAGGATGTTGATGACATGCCAGAGCCCAGAGTACCCCTGTTGGTGGACTCGCTATTGTGAACCTCAAGCGAAGCAACTCGGAGGATTCTACCTTCTTATACAGTAGTCTACCACTTATCGCAAGACAAGAAAATCACGACTCCTAGAGATGAGAGTCTGGATAATAGGATCAGTTGAATATCAATGACGTCTCAATTGGGAAAGTCCTTGTTCCTCTGCTGTTATTCCAACTCTTGAATCTCGTGATGGTACTACCGCAGTATTACTAATGTCCTGATCTTTCGCTTTAGAGATGATCGGCCATAGTCGCCATGGAGGCCATACTGTGTACCAACCAGAGCGTCTCGAGCCACCCAATACTTGATTATGGTGGAGAACGAAAGAGTTTTTGAGATGAGGGCTTCAAGAGCAGCACTTGATGGATCATGGATATTGTCTTCAACCCCGAGCCCAAGATACGAGTACTAATACACAATGTGCAATAATTGTGATATCACGCTTGAAGATAAGATAGGTTAATTGATGACCACGTCAATGGAATGGTTCCTGTCAACCTTCCCTTGGGACTGCCAAGTATGGGTCAGGAGCAACATTTGCACTGAATCTTTCTTCTTCTCTCAGCTCGAGTCATGTGTCTTTGCTTGATTTTCTGATTCTTTTCACTTGGTCACTTGGATCCTAGTAAAGTACCCGAACAGGCCCATACTCGAGTACCTACGGAGTAGTAGTAACTGCTGTTCAACTGTTCTGCAGGGCACCCACACCCGTGACGCAACCACGTGATGGCTTGGGGGGAGTTGACTTTCCACACCTTTTCCCCTCCAGAATGTTGTCTACCACTTTTTCCTTCTCTTCTCGCCTCGCCTTCCTTCTTTTACTAGGTACTCTACTCTCGCTTGTGTGGCGCATATAAGCTTGCATTAATATTGGGTCTGAGCTGCTCAGATCGATTTGCTTCCGACACATCCCTGTGAGCAGCAGCAGCCCAAATACTCTCACTATCTCTCCCTCCCTCTCTCCTCCCTCGTACAAAGGGTCTCCAAGTCATCTACCCTACGAATCTATTCACCTTCAAACGGATACAAGAGAACCCCTTGTTTGCCCTTTCTAGAAAGCCCACCATCAATCTGTCCATAATACTCCTTTCCAGGTATCTTTGAAGCTTTTCAGCAAGCAAGAACTCTTGGGGGTACAGGGTAGACCGAACCTGGCAACAACAGCAAAAAAACCCAGGAAGTACAAAAAGAGGCATTCCCGTACCTTAAAAAACGAAGCGAAAGAAGACAGACGCTTTTTAGTACTGTCATTATCATCGGACGACTACTTATCTCTTTGATTTCCTTATTTCCCCTTCTGTGATCATAATTATTTCCTATTTTGATTCATATCTTTCGATCCCTTCCATTCGACTATCACGATATCGACGAGTCCATTAGTACATGCCAATGTTTTGAGGTTTCTTTGCATGTCCCTTTTCTTCGAAACTTGTTGTCTGTATGTAAGTATCAATCACCCCCATGAAATACCTAATTAGTACTGTACTCCGTACCCTACCTTGTTCAGGTTCCGTACTAGGCCCGCCCCTCCCCTCCATCATCCATGTCATGTCTTTCTTCCCACTAAAATACAGACTAAAAGTACCTTACCTACCTCTTCTTTTCGTTACAATTACTTACTCATGTTCATTTTCTTAACTGCTCACCTACTCCTTCTCTGTCATCCACGTTCTCTGCTTCCCAATCTTTACCTTCAGACATAACCACCAGCACCACCACCAAC
>NW_020798513.1:0-10943 GCF_002237265.1 Aspergillus thermomutatus | reverse complement strand
AAGGTATACTTATCTACTAAGTAAGGATTACTAAGTTTAAGAAGTTTAATCTTACTTTAATATTTAAGGGGTAGTAGCTATAATATCTTCTTCTTAGTCTTTTTATCCTAGTAATCTTTCTATTTTAGAAAGAATAAAAGATATAGTAAAAGATTAGGATACCCCTTCTTTACTTCTAGAATAAGTTTCTAATTATTTAGTATAATTGTTGCGAGCAAGGCCCATGATATGCTTGTGCCACCTAGCAGGCACTCGCGAAGCCGTACAGCTCTGGGTCACGTGACAATGTAATATCTGTGTACTAACCACCCGGGTCACGTGACACCTCGCTAGCTGCGGCGCGCAATCAGATATTTCTATCCAGACCGCGTGCACCTCCTATTCTAGTTCTTCAGCGAGTTCTTATTGTACATACCTAGTCATAGGTTTACTTACGGCCTAGCCCGTAAAATTAGAACTCACTCACCATCTTATTAAGCACATTAGAATACATTAGAACGCACACCAGAAATACTAGAAGCATTAGAAACACACACTAGACAGATCAGCACACTGGTCATGACATTAGTAAACACACATTAGATCAGAAGCACATATTAGTAATATTAGAAATATCAGACAAGCACACATTGGATTGGACAAACACATTAGAACATCAGAAGCAATAGATGATCTCAGAATCAACAGATAACATTAGAAATTAATAAAGAGCATATATAGATACCAGCATGGAAGGAAATGCAGACCAAGCCATAGGTATATTGAATGCACTGCAGCAGATACTAGGCTAACTTAACTAGATAGAGCAGATGCAGGCGAACAGCCAGGAGTAAATAGCCTAGCTAGAAATAGAAGTCCGCCAACAGCACGCACCTCCTAATCTAATAAACTACCCTTAGGAGCAGTAGATCAAGTCTTAGCCACTATAGGAAGCACCTAGAATGCAGCTAAAGCTAGTCATGCCAAACCCTCCCCCCTATAACAGTGCAGATAAGGCATAGTATACCTCCTTCTGAGTGAATTTATAAGCAAAGTTACAGATTAATTATTAGGTGATTAGCTTCCCCTATAACTGCACTTGGTTCGCCTTCTCTTGCCTAACTAGAGCTGCTAACACAGCTATGCTACCTTGGATGACTACTCACGTGGATAACACTGATATGGGCGAGCAGACCCTAACTAAGATGCTAGACTAGATAGATCTGCTCTTCCTGGATAAGAATCAACAGGAATAGGCAATGTAAGAACTATAGACACTATATTAGTTAAACTAATTAATAAGAGATGTGATTGCAGACATAAACCAGCTCATTATAGAAGTAGATAGTCATAGGTTCTATAATTAGGTGAAGAAGAGCTACATTAACTGTAGCGGGCAAGGCCCGCTGTATGCTCGAGCCTATCGGCACTCGCGAGCTGCCTTAGGCACCAACGATATCACGAGTTCACCAAGTCACGTGACTTCGCACACATCTTTTCTTGCTCGGCCGTTGCGGCCCTAGTTAGAACCCCTTAGCGATTTCTTACCGTCCAAACCTAGGTCATAGGTTGACCGGCTCCTAGCCCGTGACATTAACACAGTAATGAACTAAGAGATATAAGCCCTGATGCTCAATATCAAGAAGGAGCAGACCTTTAAGGCCTACTATTGCCAGGTCCAAGAGATCACAGATAGATTAGAAGCGGAAGAACAGGTTAAGAAACACTCAGGTTAGAAGGGGAAGGTCTATACCAGCTAGATGCGCACTAGTGCTACTACAAACATACCTACCTACTCAGCACCTGCCACTGCTGCCACACCAGCTCAAGCCCCTAGTAATGCTGACACCATGGAATGGGAGCCTACGCCCCTACTAGCCTGCGGACACCACCGCGCGAAGTAGGTGAATAATGAAGAGATGAGCAAACACTGGCAGGAAGGTCGATGCTTATGCTGCAGTGCCTCTAGTCATATAGTATATAACTGCTAGTTTAACCCTGCTTAGTGTCCTTGTGCACCTGCACCCTAAGCTGCTTGTGTAAACGCAGTAGCTCCTATGCTAGAAGATGAGGTGGAACCAAGTAGTAAATCAGAAAAAGAGTAGCCCCTGCAAAAAGACTTATACAGGGGCTAGTTAAATAGTTAATGTGCTTAACATCATGGCGCCCTGAAGGGAATACTTGAGCTATAAGGGAGAAGACCAACATAAAAGCTAGATTTAAACAGTTCCTAGAAGATGCAGGTCTATTTGATGGACCAGAATTCTTAGTAACTATGATTCTTAATAAAACATCTATATATAATTCCCTAATGGATACTGGATGTTCATCTTCTTCGATTATATCAGAGCACACAGTGCAGAAGCATCAACTAGAGCATTTCAAAATCCCACTAGTCTAACTAGAAAACTATAGCAGCATAGCAGGAGATACTATCACAAAGATAGCCTGCTTCTCACTTAATGTTAGGGGTAACTATCAGCCTTTTATCTATGCATATATAGACCTTGACACAGCCCTGGGCGGTCCCGTGCGGGCTGAGCCCCTGCCCGCCCGTAGACGGGCAGCAGGCAGGCTTCCCCTGCCCGGCGGGCTACAACGGGCTCCAAGTGCCTGCCCGGCGGGCCAAAACGGGCGCCCAGCGGGCTGCCAAACAGGGCAAACATAGGAAATCCCGTGATATGCATTATTTGTGCGGTTTTTCTCTGTATTTTTGAGTATTTATCTTACATATAGAGTCATGAGATAGAAGAACGAGGGTTTAGATAAATCAAGCTTTAAATAAATTGAGTTACTCTATATTATGCCGCTAATAGTGAACAAAATCATCATCCTCGCGTCTTGTATGCTTCTGTTTTCTCCCTGATATCTGCTGCTGGGTGTTAGGCTGCTTAGGCAATGGAATTTCTGCTTCTTTATCGGATTGAGCAGCTTCCTGAGCCTCCTCCTCTAATTCAGATGCCACACTTCTTCGTCTTTTCCCTGTGACGCGCTCCGAAAGTCCCTGTGTCATAGGCTGCTCTTAGATAAGCATCATATCCTCCTCCTTGTTATCACTAATAGGATTAAGATCATCAAGATACTCTGTGTCCTTTTCATCATTTACCTTATCTTTCTCTTCCTCTGAGAGCTGCTCACTAATTAATGCGAGTTGTTTCTCCTTAATATCAAATCTTGATACACACATGAACATCATAAGATCTTGGATGGTGGTGGCATTTAGTGAGCCTTGATGGTAGTGGCAGATATCTCAAGCAGAGTTGAAAAGCCGCTCTACACCTGCACTAGTCACAGGGATAGATAGCATATCACGCGCAGTAGCTGCAAGGGCAGGGTATTTATGTTGATTCTCCTTCCAGAATGTAAGAGGAGAAATCTCAATAGGATCTAGTATATAGGTTAGTAAATGATTAAACAGGGTCTTAGTATCACCTACCAGCTTTAAGATACTGGGTATGTAGCGGGCAAGGCCCGCTGAATGCTCGAGCTCACTGAGCACTCGCGAACTGCCTCAGGCAGGCTAGGTCACGTGATTCTGTACTAAGTAATGTCGTGAACAGCCATGTCACGTGACCCCGTTTCTCCCTCGCACACCCCTCTTCGTGTTCGGCCGCTGCGGCCCCAGTTAGAACCTCTTAGCGATTTCTTACCGTCCAAACCTAGGTTATAGGTTGAATCGGCTTCTAGCCCGTGACAGGGTAAGCTCGTCACGCTGGCTTAACCACTGATGTTTTGCTCCTTTCAAGATCCTACTAATCACACTAACCTCTGTGGGCCGCGCAGATGCCTGATCCTGTGATGACGTCTGTGGGTTAACAAGATGTTATTGGTATGGCCTGACATAGTTGTTAAAGCTTTGATGATATCTTTGGCGCCAGTCATAGTCGTCATCCCAGTCCTTGCTTGTAAAGAACTGTAGCTTATATTCTGGTGCAAGGATTGTGCTAATAGCAAAGAGATCACTATAAACCTCATCTATTTTAGTGTAGTAATCCATAAGCTTGTCTCTTGTAGCACCTAGCACTTTTAGCATGACTTGTTTCCAGGGGACTTTCTTCCATTTAAGCTAGTGGGTTGACTTTTCAAGATGTTCAAACAGGTTGTTGTAAATCTCGAAGATATTATGGAATGTGATATCCTTAGTTTTGGAGAGGGCAGTAGTGAATTTAAAAAATAGGAGAGTGATCCATAGCAGATAATTAATCTAACGCCATTCTTCCTGGTCTAGTATAAGGTATCTGAGTCTGTATTCTAAGCAGAAGGTGTTGAATGTGGACTGCAGTTGCTTAGCCTGCCGAAGCATTAGGAAGGTAGAGTTCCAGTGCGTCTTGACATCTTGAATTAGAACTAGCTTTGGTGAATCAGGTTGGAGATTGCAGAATGACTCTTGGTGTTAAGGGCTTGCATTAATATAGATAGCTAGGTTCCAAACCTAGAACCATAGTTAGCAGTGAGCTTTAGGGCTAAATATATATCTGACCTTATTCAGAGTGTTAACAATCTCTTGATTCTGTTGCCTAGCATAGGCTGAGTGAAATTAAGCATTAGACCAGTTCATCTCCGCAGTCTTATTTTTTAGATTTGCTTGTATTTGGCCAAGTAGCTGTTTAAGGCTAAGTTGGATAACATGGGTGATGCATGGCACATAGATAATGATTGTGTTTTTAGTAAGTTTAAGCAACTGGACTGATTCCTGGATGCTTAACATTAAGGTGTTGTTGTTCAATGCGTTATTAGTGGTGATTGCAAGAACTTAATTAATAATCTGATGCTGTTGAAGTAAATCCAGAAGCATGGCGCTTAGGTTAATATAATTCCAGTCCTGGTTAATAAAGTAGCCAGTGACAGCCATAAATGCCTGTTAAAATGGAGATGTCCAGCAGTCTAGTGTAATAGACATCTTGGTGTTTAGTGGTAGTGTCTGGAGTAAACATTATTGCTTTTCTTTGATATAGCTGCAGAGACGTCACTAAATAGTTCTCCCTGTAGCAAACTCAGGCAAGGTTAAGACTGAATGAGATAGTCATATAAACTTTTGGAACTGTGGATGCTCCATAACCTGGAAAGGAAGCTGGAGAACAGTGACTGTGGTAGTTAGTTTATCTTCCCACTCCTCCTTACTAACCGTCTGTGTGCGTCTCCAGGGCTGACTAGCCTATTAATCTATTAGTATAGGATATGACTCTTAGGGCTTTGCTTACCTTGTCTTGCAAAAGCTGGTGAATATTAGGCTGCTAAGCCTGTTTGGCAGCCCTCTGACATTTTTCCCCTTTCTAATGCCTTCCCATCAAGTTTGTGCCTATCTTTGTGTGTCCTGGATAATCAAGGATCTTACTGCATTATTAATATTTCACTTTTGGAAGACCATCAGTAGCAGAAGTAATCTGATTAAAGTATTTCCACACTTCAGATAAATGGCTAGTTCAATCCCAGTTAAAGGTTTTTCCTTTAGGTCTCTTTCCATATATTATCTGTAGCCACTAATTAACAAACACCTCTTTATCCATGTTGGTATAAAGGATGAATTCAGTCAGACGATCAGGGTGAATATGTGTGAGATTTGAAGGAATTAAGGAAGGTTAAATAAAGTCAGAATCAGGCACAGACATAAATGACTGCTGGCTGAGGTGCGGCTCAGAGGTAAATGGTGAAATGTCATTAGTATTAAAGTAGGAAGCAGAAAGAGTCTCCGTGAGAGTAGGACCTGCAGTAAGTATGGCTGTAGGATCACCCTTGTAAAGAGATAAGGAGTAGATATCAGACTGTTAAGACATAATGAGTAAGAACTAATAGTCTTGTCTTAGGTGAAGACTCTGAAGAAGGAATCAGGAGACTTACCAAGTTTTCTCTAAGTCTAGCAGGCAAGCAATGTGCTTCAGGGGCTGTTCAGCTTAATCAACCTATATTATGATAAAGTCGATCTATCACATAGTAGACCTACCGCCTAGGAATCCTCCTAGTGAGATTAGATAATATTGCTACAAGCCCGCGGGCAGCCCAGGGCCGCCTAGGGCTACGTAGGGCACTGCCCAGGGCCACCCTAGGCTGCCCACTCCTCTCATGAATATGTGTAAGAGGGCAGTGCCCTAGCCTTTGTAATTCTTTTAGCTAGAGCTGCAGACTCTTAGGTATTACAGGCCAATTAAAAGGAACAGATCAATTCAGTGCCTACTGACGAAAGTATTGAAGCTAGAGAAAAAGATCCAGGAACATAGGGACGTGTTCTGATAACATGCCCTTCCCTTTTGCCTTGTTTACACATCCTAGCTCCCCCACAGAATCCCCATGCTCTATCCGAATCACACCACTGTCCTAATTCGGCCATACTCGTAACATTAGGAGGCTTCTTGATGGCTTACGTCAATGAATTAGCACTGTTAACATTAAAAAATAAGATTTTAAATATAGAATTATCTATTTGCATTTTAAAATAAATAAAAAACTCAGGATATATATCATTTAAGTAGTAGTAAGTTTAGTGGAATCGTGGTGGTGTAGACCTCTAGTGTTCAAATATATTATCATCATAAACCTGCGTACTTAAGCCACTCCACTAAATAGCCTACCACCTAATCCTTTAGTTTTAAAATCAGTAAACATCTACAATAATTAAACTATGCAGAAGCTAAATACAAGCATTATTTATTTAATTTCCGGGCGAGAGTAGGTGAAGGTCATCATTTAGTATGAACAGGACTATAACAGGCGTAAAAAAACAGGTATTTATTAGCTAAATCATTGAGTTATGCGTCCTAATTGGGAAAATTATGCACCAAATGGGCCAAAACGGGCCGCCCAGGGCGGCCCTATGCGGGCACCCCGGGCGGGAGCGGGCGGGCTGTGTCAAGGTCTAGTTATCGTCTAAGATTGCGTCGATGGTAGGAAGACCCCGGTACCTGTAGACAATGTTATCAGTCTAATTAAAGAACCTACTAGGGTTAAGGACAAGCTTACTGGTTCCACATCTTCTGCGTCAGGATTTGTTCTACATAGCAGTAGAAGTTGTTCTGCTCAACCGAAGCCCATTGATCGAATAGTGCCCAAGCTTGAAGGTCTCCAGCGGCAGGGGTCAAAGGGGTTCCCTGATTCTGGAACTTGGTAGCAATATAGCGAGCGATAGCCCTCGACTCTAAAGGAAAATTAACTAACGCCCTAGCAAGACAGTAGAGGAGGATCAAGTGCATATTAAACCTACCAAAGACCCTAAAGGTGCCGTCTTCAAGCAAGGGAATCAACCCGAAAGGATGCTTTTCAGTGTAGGCAGGCAGCTACCTATCCAATAACTGATCAGTAGCTATGATAGAGGATATTCAAATTTTCGCCTCACCTTATGTGCTCCTTTCATGAAATCGCTAGGCACGAATTCAAATCTTGACTCCCTTCTCTGCCAGGACCAGAAGGACGCGCTGGGTGCAGAGCGATAGCATGTGGCCGCTGAGTTTCAATGCTATGGTCAAACACTCTTGTGCGTTGATGTCGAATTGAAGAGGAAGTAGAATGATTTGTTGAAGGAGTTCAGTGAATCTTATAGTAGCCCTGAAATTCTTATTATCCCTTTCAGCAGAGACGAGGCCAATCTTGAAATACTTTATTAGTTAAATAAGCCTACCATTCAGTCAGCGAACTACCATTATCCACCGCTGATTTGTAAGGTATATTTGTAGTTGATTTGTAAAGTAGTGGTCACTTGCGGCATTCCGGTGCCTGAGCCCACTGAGTCTCGGTCATCTTGACCCGCAACACAAGGCGCGGTATACGGAAGCATCGGTCGGTCGGGGCTCATTTCACAGTGGGGTATATCTGGTGGTGGACCACCGGTGGGGAGTTTCCTAATCTGGTCAATAGGTTTAGGTCTTCATAATCTAGATCACTACGTTAGTTAAACTACACATCATCGTGTATCAGTCATATAAATGAAAGATTCTATTCCCACTTTATCTCCGTCGGTCTATCTAGACCTCGTTACAGCCCGCGGACTACCCATGACGGGCTACCCAAAGCCCGTTTCTTGGCGGGTTTTGGGCCTGACCTAGAGCCCGCTGGCTCTTGGCAGGTAACCTGTGGGCTTTAAACAATGCAAACATAGAACCCGTGAATTACATATTTTACGCGGTTTTGGGCTATAATAGCTGGTGGAGGGGAGGGGATACCTCTCCTTAGAGACAATCGACCCCCAGTGGAGCTAGATTCTATCCTTGTATATATCACTGCTGCCACGCTAATTCAGCATACGTATAATCACACCAGCCCTCCCTTTCCCCAATCCTGCTAGTATTATCTCTCTAGATATACTAGGGAGCAACGGCAGGCACTGTATGCAGATGCTGACTTTTGAACTATAGAACAGGATGGCTCCACACCTAGTGTAATGACGCCGTCTAATTGATTTCAAATCCACATCTACGGCCTGGACCTGATAATTACTTCAACTTTGGTCTTTGATCTTGATAGGAGCGATCCCAGCGGTCAGCATAATCGTGCCCGGGGGGGTGCATTTTCCGCATAGGATAGCTGTCCTTCCATGCCACTCTACCCCACCAGGGCTCAACCTCCGTTCTCCTGCAGGTCTTCGGGAGGGCGGGGCTGCCGGTGAGCCTAATTCCGTCCGGACTTATTGGTGTATAATGCTTGACATCAGGGTCGGGAAGCTTAAGTCCGAGACTGCCTAGGTAAGTAATCGGGCATAAGGCTAGCCCAGGTGTATCGGTGAGTGCTTGATGAAAAATGTCTGCTTGGGATTAGGTTTTGATAGCTTGAGCAGACGGCTGTAATATCAAGTCTTGAATGGTGAGACGCGGGGTGGTAATCTGCTGGGAGAAATTAAAGATTTATTTATATACTTAAGACAAGTCATCGGTGCGGTTCAAATTCTCCGCTGCCAACATATGGGATTTAACATTTGAACAGCAGGACCATTATACTAACATTTAGTTAAAAGCCGGGTAGTAAATTTCCCTATCCCTAGTCATACGGACATAGTTTGGAGTAGATACGAAGTTAGGTTACTACAAGGCATTTTAGTTTATTTCCCTGTAGGCAGCAGCACATTAGGAAACACGGTTGTTCCAGTGGGCGTTAGACAACCAGATATCACATCGAGGGAATGGTAACCCCCTGATGCCCTGACACAGCTCTCCCACCAAGTCCTTGTACTCTCTAGAATTCACCTTTTCTCATCATCTCGACCACATGTCTGAAGGCCGCTTGGCGTTGCTGTTCCCAGCTATTAAAGGCGATGTTAGACAACCCTACTGGTATCTGGTCATCTCCGGCAAGGAGCCTTTGCATCGCCTGTACAATGAAAGCACGGCGTCAGTTTCATATAGCCCACAAGACAAAGTTTGAATGAAGACAGAAATGGAGGAATCTAGCATACCTCTTGCGTAAACTGCTCGACAGGCATACCAAAGGAGCGTCCACGAACCATCTCCGCCATGTCAGGTTGGTGCTTCTCATCGTGGAGCTCGGCTGTAGTGCGGAGACGTTGGTCAGCGTATGGCCACTGTAACAAGAAAGACAATAGATGCTTGTCCTTGAAGGACATATGAAGCCGGACTATACATACTATGCACAATGGGTGGAAAGATTTCGATGACCTTGATACTTGTACCCTTAAGCTGCTCCCGCAGACAGAGGATCCACTGATGCAGTGCGGCCTTAGAAGCGCAGTAGTTGGAGCAACGGAGAATGGGAACCAGTGCAAGATTGGATGAAGTGCTGATGCAATGTCGGTCAGCCAGATAGGCAAGTCTTCAGCCTAAATCATTGCCATTCTTCCGAAACATACAATATGAGTGAAGTCGGTGTAGCATCTTTGGCAAGAAGAAACGGTAAGAACTCTTTCGCTAGCGCAACGTAGGAGACATAGTTGACCTAGGAGATAATCGGTTACCATGAGAAACTGGGGTTTGGTATTTGACGCTTCTTTTACCGTCATCTCCATCTGAATGTCATTGATATCAATACTTCCTGGCTCGCTAAAAAAAGAACGACGTTGGATGCCCGAGTTGACGAAGACACAGTCCAGGTCCGGATGAGACGAGGTCACACTGGCCGGTAG
The DNA here is from genome assembly GCF_002237265.1 of Aspergillus thermomutatus. NCBI lineage: Eukaryota > Fungi > Ascomycota > Eurotiomycetes > Eurotiales > Aspergillaceae > Aspergillus > Aspergillus thermomutatus. Next base: position 904 of record NW_020798513.1, on the reverse strand, counting down.
CAAGCTTATCAGTTCAATTCTTACGACATTTCGCAAAGCAACTCATTGGTGTACCTTTTCGCAAAGCTTGGAATCGCATCGAGCCTGTTAATGTCAAACTGAAAGGATGCGGCTTTCTCTACACCGTGTTCTTCGACGAACGCGTCGAGATGTTCCTGTCGTCGACCGACGACGATCACAAAGCAGCCATGTTGGATAAGGGTGTCTGCAAAAGCTCGACCGATTCCTGAGACCCGTGTTAACCATGGAAGGCCCATTGCTCCTTGAGATCGTCTGAACATAAAAGACACGGGGGCGGGTCCCAGCAATGATCTCTCAAACTTACCTGACGTGGCACCAATGAGGAGGACTTTTTTATAAGGGAAGGCCATAACCGTAATAGAATAGCAAAGACACTGGGATGATAATGATAGGGATCAGAATATCCTTGTCCGTAGCTGCACAGCGTCTTTTACAGGTGCCGATTCTGCAGCTAATAAACTCAAGCCCAATGACGGATTTAAAAGGTTCCGGAAGAAGCACTGATGGTCGAAGACAGCACTATTGGTGGGGTGATGAAGACTTCAAACTCCAAAACCCGCTTCCGAGTCCGCGATTCAATCCATAGCGATGAAATAGACTCGCTTACGCATCATACAATGCAACTACCGATCATTGAAGTAGGCTGTGGCTTGCTCTTCTTTCAGAGCAGGGGTCGTCATGACTAGTGAATTTGGTGAGTTTGGATGTCTGCACAAGATATGCACTGCAGACTTGTAATAGTGTATAGTTCTGAATATCTACTTCTTTCATTTATGTTAATAACATAACATTATTTAAGTAGTAAAGAAGATAATAAGCCCTTTATCAATGATATAATAAAAAAGCATTATAAAAATGCGAAAGCATAGCTTATATATTATCC